>NW_026109198.1:0-72298 GCF_024516045.1 Bombus affinis
TCCGTATCGAATAACGAACGCAAGAGGTATTGGTTTTTAGGTTAGGCTATAATTTTTCGAGCGAGGGCGCAGCGAGCGAGGGACGCGTAAAGGTGTGTCACAAACCAACGTTTGGGCACATAGGGACATTGAAGTATTCGCAACAGCCCCAGGAGCCGGAAGTTTTTATCGAACTGCGTACTGACAAAAGTTTACATTTGATCAATAGTTTTACATAAATAGTAATATTTCCACATAGTACAGTGAACCGTGTGGTCCGAAATCGCTGACAGAATTAGGCAATAACAGGAAATATATGCAAGGCAATATAAGGTATATGTATAGCTTGGAAATTGTAATCGTTGATCGATCGCTCCGCTCGCTCGTAAAAATCTAGTCCAACCTCACAATCGATCCGACACGTTCGCAAATTTGAAATATGTCGCCTCCTTATCTAATAACGAACGCAAGAGGGACTGTTTTAGGTTAGGCTATAGTTTTCGAGCGAGCGCAGCGAGCGAGAGACGCGTAAAGGGTGTGTCACAAACCAACGTTTGGGCACATAGGGGACATGGAAATATTCGCAACAGCCCCAGGAGCCGGAAGTCTTTATCGAACTGCGTACTGACAAAAGCTTACAGTTTATCAATAGTTTTACCATACATAGTAATATTTCCACATAGTACAGTGCAACGTGAGGTCCGAAATCGCTGACAAAATTAGGCAATAACAGGAAATACATGCAAGGCAATATAAGGTATATGTATAGCTTGGAAATTGTAATCGTTGCTCGCTCCCTCCGCTCGCGCGTAGAAATATAGTCCAACCTCAGAACCGATCAGACACGTAAGAAAATTTATAATATGTCGCCTCCTTATCGAATAACGAACGCAAGGGGGATTGGTTTTAGGTTAGGCTATAGTTTTCGAGCGAGCGCAGCGAGCGAGGGACGCGTAAAGGCGTGTCACAAACCAACGGTTTGGCACATAGGGACATTGAAATATTCGCACCAGTCCGAGGAGCCGGAAGTCTTTATCGAACTGCGTAATGACAAAAGTTTACAGTTTATCAATAGTTTTACATAAATAGTAATATTTCCACATAGTACAGTGAAACGTGTGGTCCGAAATCGCTGACAGAATTAGGCAATAACAGGAAATATATGCAAGGCAATATAAGGTATATGTATAGCTTGGAAATTGTAATGGTTGCTCGCTCGCTCCGCTCGCTCGTAAAAATCTAGTCCAACCACACAAACCGATCCTACACGTTCGAAAATTTAAAATAAGTCACCTCCTTATCGAATAACAAACGCAAGGGGGATTGGTTTTAGGTTAGGCTATAGTTTTCGAGCGAGCGCAGCGAGCGATGGACGCGTAAAGGTGTGTCACAAACCAACGGTTTGGCACATATGGACATTGAAATATTCGCACCAGTCCGAGGAGCCGGAAGTCTTTATCGAACTGCGTACTGACAAAAGTTTACAGTTTATCAATAGTTTTACATAAATAGAAATATTTCCACATAGTGCAGTGCAACGTGTGGTCCGAAATCGCAGACAAAATTAGGTAATAACAGGAAATATATGCAAGGCAATATAAGGTATATGTATAGCTTGGAAACTGTAAGCGTTGCTCGTTCGCTCCGCTCGCTCGTAAAAATCTAGTCAACCTCACAATCGATCCGACACGTTCGCAAATTTTGAAATAAGTCGCCTCCGTATCGAATAACGAACGCAAGAGGTATTGGTTTTAGGTTAGGCTATAGTTTTCGAGCGAGCGCAGCGAGCGAGGGACGCGTAAAGGTGTGTCACGAACCAACGGTTTGACATATAGGGACATTGAAATATTCCCAACAGCCCCAGGAGCCGGAAGTCTTTATCGAATTGCGTACTGACCAAAGTTCACAGTTTATCAATAGTTTTACATAAATAGTAATATTTCCACATAGTACAGTGAAACGTGTGGTCCGAAATCGCTGACAGAATTAGGCAATAACAGGAAATATATGCAAGGCAATATAAGTTATATGTATAGCTTGGAAATTGTAATCGTTGCTCGCTCTCTCCGCTCGCTCGCTCCGCTCGCTCGTAAAAATATAGTCCAACCACACAACCGATCCTACACGTTCGAAAATTTAAAATAAGTCGCCTCCGTATCGAATAACGAACGCAAGAGGTATTGGTTTTAGGTTAGGCTATAGTTTTCGAGCGAGCGCAGCGAGCGATGGACGCGTAAAGGTGTGTCACAATCCAACGGTTTGGCACATAGGGACATTGAAATATTCGCACCAGTCCGAGGAGCCGGAAGTCTTTATCGAACTGACAAAATTTTACAGTTTATCAATAGTTTTACATAAATAGTAGTATTTCCACATAGTACAGTGCAACGTGAGGTCCGAAATCGCAGACAAAATTAGGTAATAACCAGAAATATATGCAAGGCAATATAAGGTATATGTATAGCTTCGAAACTGTAAGCGTTGCTCGTTCGCTCCGCTCGCTCGTAAAAATCTAGTCCAACCTCACAATCGATCCGACACGTTCGCAAATTTGAAATAAGTCGCCTCCGTATCGAATAACGAACGCAAGAGGTATTGGTTTTAGGTTAGGCTATAATTTTCGAGCGAGCGCAGCGAGCGAGGGACGCGTAAAGGTGTGTCACAAACCAACGTTTGGGCACATAGGGACATTGAAATATTCGCAACAGCCCCAGGAGCCGGAAGTCTTTATCGAACTGCGTACTGACAAAAGTTTACAGTTTATCAATAGTTTTACATAAAATAGTAATATTTCCAGATAGTACAGTGAAACGTGTGGTCCGAAATCGCTGACAGAATTAGGCAATAACAGGAAATATATGCAAGGCAATATAAGGTATATGTATAGCTTGGAAATTGTAATCGTTGCTCGCTCGCTCCGCTCGCTCGTAAAAATCTAGTCCAACCTCACAACCGGTCCTACACGTTCGAAAATTTAAAATAAGTCGCCTCCTTATCGAATAACGGACGCAAGGGGGATTGGTTTTAGGTTAGGCTATAGTTTTTCGAGCGAGCGCAGCGAGCGAGGGACGCGTAAAGGTGTGTCACAAACCAACGGTTTGGCACATAGGGACATTGAAATATTCGCACCAGTCCGAGGAGCCGGAAGTCTTTATCGAACTGCGTACTGTCAAAAGATTACAGTTTATCAATAATTTTACATAAATAGTAATATTTCCACATAGTACAGTGCAACGTGAGGTCCGAAATCGCAGACAAAATTAGGTAATAACAGGAAATATATGCAAGGCAATATAAGGTATATGTATAACTAGGAAATTGTAATCGTTGCTCGCTCGCTCCGCTCGCTCGTAAAAATCTAGTCCAACCTCACAATCGATCCGACACGTTCGCAAATTTGAAATAAGTCGCCTCCTTATCTAATAACGAACGCAAGAGGGACTGTTTTAGGTTAGGCTATAGTTTTCGAGCGAGCGCAGCGAGCGAGAGACGCGTAAAGGTGTGTCACAATCCATCGGTTTGGCACATAGGGACATTGAAATATTCCCAACAGCCCCAGGAGCCGGAAGTCTTTATCGAACTGCGTACTGACAAAAGTTTACAGTTCATCAATAGTTTTACATACATAGTAATATTTCCACATAGTACAGTGAAACGTGTGGACCGAAATCGCTGACAGAATTAGGCAATAACAGGAAATATATGCAAGGCAATATAAGGTATTTGTACAGCTTGGAAATTGTAATCGTTGCTCGCTCCCTCCGCTCGCTCGTAGAAATATAGTCCAACCTCACAACCGATCAGACACGTAAGAAAATTTATAATAAGTCGCCTCCTTAACGAATAACGAACGCAGGGGGGATTGGTTTTAGGTTAGGCTATAGCTTTCGAGCGAGCGCAGCGAGCGAGGGACGCGTAAAGGCGTGTCACAAACCAACGGTTTGGCACATAGGGACATTGAAATATTCGCACCAGTCCGAGGAGCCGGAAGTCTTTATCGAACTGCGTAATGACAAAAGTTTACAGTTTATCAATAGTTTTACATAAATAGTAATATTTCCACATAGTACAGTGCAACGTGAGGTCCGAAAGCGCAGACAAAATTAGGTAATAACAGGAAATATATGCAAGGCAATATAAGGTATATGTATAGCTTGGAAATTGTAAGCGTTGCTCGTTCGCTCCGCTCGCTCGTAAAAATCTAGTCCAACCTCACAATCGATCCGACACGTTCGCAAATTTGAAATAAGTCGCCTCCGTATCGAATAACGAACGCAAGAGGTATTGGTTTTAGGTTAGGCTATAATTTCGAGCGAGCGCAGCGAGCGAGGGACGCGTACAGGTGTGTCACAAACCAACGGTTTGGCACATAGGGACATTGAAATATTCGCACCAGTCCGAGGAGCCGGAAAGTCTTTATCGAACTGCGTACTGACCAAAGTTTACAGTTTATCAATAGTTTTACATAAATAGTAATATTTCCACATAGTACATTGAAACGTGTGGTCCGAAATCGCTGACAGAATTAGGCAATAACAGGAAATATATGCAAGGCAATATAAGTTATATGTATAGCTTGGAAATTGTAATCGTTGCTCGCTCTCTCCGCTCGCTCGCTCCGCTCGCTCGTAAAAATATAGTCCAACCACACAACCGATCCTACACGTTCGAAAATTTAAAATAAGTCGCCTCCGTATCGAATAACGAACGCAAGAGGTATTGGTTTTAGGTTAGGCTATAGTTTTCGAGCGAGCGCAGCGAGCGATGGACGCGTAAAGGTGTGTCACAATCCAACGGTTTGGCACATAGGGACATTGAAATATTCGCACCAGTCCGAGGAGCCGGAAGTCTTTATCGAACTGACAAAATTTTACAGTTTATCAATAGTTTTACATAAATAGTAGTATTTCCACATAGTACAGTGCAACGTGAGGTCCGAAATCGCAGACAAAATTAGGTAATAACCAGAAATATATGCAAGGCAATATAAGGTATATGTATAGCTTGGAAACTGTAAGCGTTGCTCGTTCGCTCCGCTCGCTCGTAAAAATCTAGTCCAACCTCACAATCGATCCGACACGTTCGCAAATTTGAAATAAGTCGCCTCCGTATCGAATAACGAACGCAAGAGGTATTGGTTTTAGGTTAGGCTATAATTTTCGAGCGAGCGCAGCGAGCGAGGGACGCGTAAAGGTGTGTCACAAACCAACGTTTGGGCACATAGGGACATTGAAATATTCGCAACAGCCCCAGGAGCCGGAAGTCTTTATCGAACTGACAAAATTTTACAGTTTATCAATAGTTTTACATAAATAGTAGTATTTCCACATAGTACAGTGCAACGTGAGGTCCGAAATCGCAGACAAAAATTAGGTAATAACCAGAAATATATGCAAGGCAATATAAGGTATATGTATAGCTTGGAAACTGTAAGCGTTGCTCGTTCGCTCCGCTCGCTCGTAAAAATCTAGTCCAACCTCACAATCGATCCGACACGTTCGCAAATTTGAAATAAGTCGCCTCCGTATCGAATAACGAACGCAAGAGGTATTGGTTTTAGGTTAGGCTATAGTTTTCGGGCGAGCGCAGCGAGCGAGGGACGCGTAAAGGTGTGTAACAATCCAACGGTTTGGCACATAGGGACATTGAAATATTCGCACCAGTCCGAGGAGCCGGAAGTTTTTATCGAACTGACAAAAGTTTACAGTTTATCAATAGTTTTACATAAATAGTAGTATTTCCACATAGTACAGTGCAACGTGAGGTCCGAAATCGCAGACAAAATTAGGTAATAACCAGAAATATATGCAAGGCAAATATAAGGTATATGTATAGCTTGGAAACTGTAAGCGTTGCTCGTTTCGCTCCGCTCGCTCGTAAAAATCTAGTCCAACCTCACAATCGATCCGACACGTTCGCAAATTTGAAATAAGTCGCCTCCGTATCGAATAACGAACGCAAGAGGTATTGGTTTTAGGTTAGGCTATAATTTTCGAGCGAGCGCAGCGAGCGAGGGACGCGTAAAGGTGTGTCACAAACCAACGTTTTGGGCACATAGGGACATTGAAATATTCGCAACAGCCCCAGGAGCCGGAAGTCTTTATCGAACTGCGTACTGACAAAAGTTTACAGTTTATCAATAGTTTTACATAAATAGTAATATTTCTACATAGTACAGTGCAACGTGATGTCCGAAATCGCTGACAAAATTAGGTAATAACAGGGAATATATGCAAGGTAATATATCGCAAATGTATAGTTTGGAAATTGTAATCGTTGGCTCGCTCGCTCCGCTCGCTCGTAAAAATCTAGTCCAACCTCACAACCTATCCGACACGTTAGCAAATTTGAAATAAGTCGCCTCCTTATCGAATAACGAACGCAAGAGGGATTGGTTTTATGTTAGGCTATAGTTTTCGACCGAGCGCAGCGAGCAAGGGACGCGTAAAGGTGTGTCACAAACCAACGGTTTTGGCACATAGGGACCTTGAAATATTCGCACCAGCCCCAGGAGCCGGAAGTCTTTATCGAACTGCGTACTGACAAAAGTTTACAGTTTATCAATAGATTTACATAAATAGTAATATTTCCACATAGTACAGTGAAACGTGGTGGTCCGAAATCGCTGACAGAATTAGGTAATAACAGGAAAATATATGCAAGGCAATATAAGGTATATGTATAGCTTGGAAATTGTAATCGTTGCTCGTTCGCTCCGCTCGCTCGTAAAAATCTAGTCCAACCTCACAATCGATCCGACACGTTCGCAAATTTGAAATAAGTCGCCTCCGTATCGAATAACGAACGCAAGAGGTATTGGTTTTAGGTTAGGCTATAGTTTTCGGGCGAGCGCAGCGAGCGAGGGACGCGTAAAGGTGTGTAACAATCCAACGGTTTGGCACATAGGGACATTGAAATATTCGCACCAGTCCGAGGAGCCGGAAGTTTTTATCGAACTGACAAAAGTTTACAGTTTATCAATAGTTTTACATAAATAGTAGTATTTCCACATAGTACAGTGCAACGTGAGGTCCGAAATCGCAGACAAAATTAGGTAATAACCAGAAATATATGCAAGGCAATATAAGGTATATGTATAGCTTGGAAACTGTAAGCGTTGCTCGTTCGCTCCGCTCGCTCGTAAAAATCTAGTCCAACCTCACAATCGATCCGACACGTTCGCAATTTGAAATAAGTCGCCTCCGTATCGAATAACGAACGCAAGAGGTATTGGTTTTAGGTTAGGCTATAATTTTCGAGCGAGCGCAGCGAGCGAGGGACGCGTAAAGGTGTGTCACAAACCAACGTTTGGGCACATAGGGACATTGAAATATTCGCAACAGCCCCAGGAGCCGGAAGTCTTTATCGAACTGCGTACTGACAAAAGTTTACAGTTTATCAATAGTTTTACATAAATAGTAATATTTCTACATAGTACAGTGCAACGTGATGTCCGAAATCGCTGACAAAATTAGGTAATAACAGGGAATATGCAAGGTTATATATCGCAAATGTATAGTTTGGAAATTGTAATCGTTGCTCGCTCGCTCCGCTCGCTCGTAAAAATCTAGTCCAACCTCACAACCTATCCGACACGTTAGCAAATTTGAAATAAGTCGCCTCCTTATCGAATAACGAACGCAAGAGGGATTGGTTTATGTTAGGCTATAGTTTTCGACCGAGCGCAGCGAGCAAGGGACGCGTAAAGGTGTGTCACAAACCAACGGTTTGGCACATAGGGACCTTGAAATATTCGCACCAGCCCCAGGAGCCGGAAGTCTTTATCGAACTGCGTACTGACAAAAGTTTACAGTTTATCAATAGTTTTACATAAATAGTAATATTTCCACATAGTACAGTGCAACGTGATGTCCGAATTCGCAGACAAAATTAGGTAATAACTGGAAATATATGCAAGGCAATATAAGGTATATGTATAGCGCGGAAATTGTAATCGTTGCTCGCTCGCTCCGCTCGCTCGTGAAAATCTAGTCCTACCTCACATCCGATCCGACACGATCGCAAATTTGAAATAAGTCGCCTCCTTATCGAATAACGAACGCAAGAGGTATTGGTTTTAGGTTAGGCTATTGTTTTCGAGCGAGCGCAGAGAGCGAGGGACGCGTAAAGGTGTGTCACAAACCAACGGTTTGGCACATAGGGACATTGAAATATTCGCAACAGCCCCAGGAGCCGGAAGTCTTTATCGAACTGCGTACTGACAAAAGTTTACAGTTTATCAATAGTTTTACATAAATAGTAATATTTCCACATAGTACAGTGAAACGTGTGGTCCGAAATCGCTGACAGAATTAGGTAATAACAGGAAATATATGCAAGGCAATATAAGGTATATGTATAGCTTGGAAATTGTAATCGTTGCTCGTTCGCTCCGCTCGCTCGTAAAAATCTAGTCCAACCTCACAATCGATCCGACACGTTCGCAAATTTGAAATAAGTCGCCTCCGTATCGAATAACGAACGCAAGAGGTATTGGTTTTAGGTTAGGCTAATAGTTTTCGGGCGAGCGCAGCGAGCGAGGGACGCGTAAAGGTGTGTAACAATCCAACGGTTTGGCACATAGGGACCTTGAAATATTCGCACCAGCCCGAGGAGCCGCAAGTATTTATCGAACTGCGTACTGACAAAATGTTTACAGTTTATCAATAGGTTTACATAAATAGTAATATTTCCACATAGTACAGTGCAACGTGAGGTCCAAAATCGCATTTCAAATTAGGTAATAACAGGGAATATATGCAAGGTAATATATCGCAAATGTATAGTTTGGAAATTGTAATCGTTGCTCGCTCGCTCCGCTCGCTCGAAAAAATCTAGTCCAACCTCACAACCTATCCGACACGTTAGCAAATTTGAAATAATTCGTCTCCTTATCGAATAACGAAAGCAGGAGTGCTTGGTTTTAGGTTAGGCTATCGTTTTCTAGCGAGGGCAGCGAGCGACGGACGCGTAAAGGTGTGTCACAAACCAACGGTTTGTCACATAGGGACATTGAAATATTCGCACCAGCCCGAGGAGCCGAAAAATCTTTATCGAACTGCGTACTGACAAAAGTTTACAGTTTATCAATAGTTTTACATAAATAGTAATATTTCCACATAGTACAGTACAACGTGATGTCCGAATTCGCAGACAAAATTAGGTAATAACTGGAAATATATGCAAGGCAATATAAGGTATATGTATAGCGCGGAAATTGTAATCGTTGCTCGCTCGCTCCGCTCGCTCGTGATAATCTAGTCCTACCTCACATCCCGACACGATCGCAAATTTGAAATAAGTCGCCTCCTTATCGAATAACGAACGCAAGAGGGATTGGTTTTAGGTTAGGCTATAGTTTTCGAGCGAGCGCAGCGAGCGAGGGACGCGTAAATGTGTGTCACAAACCAACGGTTTGGCACATAGGGACATTGAAATATTCGCACCAGCCCGAGGAGCCGGAAGTCTTTATCGAATTGCGTACTGTCGAAAGTTTACAGTTCGTCAATAGTTTTACATAAATAGTAATAATTCCACATAGTACAGTGCAACGTGATGTCCGAAATCGCTGACAAAATTAGGCAATAACAGGAAATACATGCAAGGCAGTATAAGGTATATGTATTGAGTGGAAATTGTAATCGTTGCTCGCTCGCTCCGCTCGCTCGTAAAAATCTAGTCCAACCTCACAACCGATCCGACACGTTCGAAATTTAAAATAAGTCGCCTCCTTATCGAATAACGAACGCAAGGGGGCTTGGCTTTAGGTTAGGCTACAGTTTTCGAGCGAGCGCAGCGAGCGCGGGATGACTAAAGGTGTGTCCACAAACCAACGGTTTTGGCACATAGGACCCTTGAAATATTCGCACCAGCCCGAGGAGCCGCAAGTATTTATCGAACTGCGTACTGACAAATGTTTACAGTTTATCAATAGGTTTACATAAATAGTAATATTTCCACATAGTACAGTGCAACGTGAGGTCCAAAATCGCATTTCAAATTAGGTAATAACAGGGAATATATGCAAGGTAATATATCGCAAAATGTATAGTTTGGAAATTGTAATCGTTGCACGCTCGCTCCGCTCGCTCGAAAAAATCTAGTCCAACCTCACAACCTATCCGACACGTTAGCAAATTTGAAATAATTCGTTCTCCTTATCGAATAACGAAAGCAGGAGTGCTTGGTTTTTAGGTTAGGCTATCGTTTTCGAGCGAGGGCAGCGAGCGACGGACGCGTAAAGGTGTGTCACAAACCCAACGGTTTGGCACATAGGGACCTTGAAATATTCGCACCAGCCCGAGGAGCCGCAAGTATATATCGAACTGCGTACTGACAAATGTTTACAGTTTATCAATAGGTTTACATAAATAGTAATATTTCCACATAGTACAGTGCAACGTGAGGTCCAAAATCGCATTTCAAATTAGGTAATAACAGGAAATATATGCAAGGTAATATTATCGCAAATGTATAGTTTGGAAATTGTAATCGTTGCTCGCTCGCTCCGCTTGCTCGTAAAAATCTAGCCCAACCTCACAACCGATCCGACACGTTCGCAAATTGGAAATAAGTCGCCTCCTTATCGAATAACGAACGCAAAAAGGGATGGTCTTAGGTTAGGCTATCGTTTTCGAGCGAGCGCAGCGAGCGAGGGACGCGTAAAGGTGTGTCACAAACCAACGGTTTGGCACATAGGGACATTGAAATATTCGCACCAGCATGAGGAGCCGAAAATCTTTATCGAACTGCGTACTGAAAAAAGTTTATACAGTTTATCAATAGTTTTACATAAATAGTAATATTTCCACATAGTACAGTGCAACGTGATGTCCGAATTCGCAGCCAAAATTAGGTAATAACTGGAAATATATGCAAGGCAATATAAGGTATATGTATAGCGTGGAAATTGTAATCGTTACTCGCTCGCTCCGCTCGCTCGTAAAAATGTAGTCCAACCTCACAACCGATCCGACACGTTAGCAAATTTGAATTAAGTCGCCTCCTTATCGAATAACGAACGCAAGAGGGATTGGATTTAGGATAGGCTATAGTTTTTGAGCGAGCGCAGCGAGCGAGGTTCGCGTAAAGGTGTGTCACAAAGCAACGGTTTGGCACATAGGGATATTGAAATATTCGCACCAGCCCGAGGAGCCTAAAACCTTTATCGAACCTCGTACTGACAAAAGTTTACAGTTTATCAAGAGTTATACATAAATAGTCATATTTCCAGATAGTACAATGCAACGTGATGTCCGAAATCGCTGACAAAATTAGGTAATAACAGGAAATACATGCAAGGCAGTATAAGGTATACGTATAGAGTGGAAATTGCAATCGTTGCTCGCTCGCTCCGCTCGCTCGTAAAAATGTAGTCCAACCTCACAACCGATCCGACACGTTAGCAAATTTGAATTAAGTCGCCTCCTTATCGAATAACGAACGCAAGAGGTATTGGTTTTAGGTTAGGCTATTGTTTTCGAGCGAGCGCAGAGAGCGAGGGACGCGTAAAGGTGTGTCACAAACCAACGGTTTGGCACATAGGGACCTTGAAATATTCGCACCAGCCCGAGGAGCCGCAAGTATTTATCGAATTGCGTACTGACAAAAGTTTACAGTTTATGAATAGTTTTACATAAATAGTAATATTTCCACATAGTACAATGCAACGTGAGGTCCGAAATCGCTGACAAAATTAGGCAATAACAGGAAATACATGCAAGGCAGTATAAGGTATATGTATAGAGTGGAAATTGTAATCATTGCTCGCTCGCTCCGCTCGCTCGTAAAAATCTAGTCCAACCTCACATCCGATCCGACACTTTCGAAAATTTAAAATATGTCGCCTCCTTATCGAATAACGAACGCAAGGGGGCTTGGTTTTAGGTTAGGCTACAGTTTTCGAGCGAGCGCAGCGAGCGCGGGATGACTAAAGTAGTGTCACAAACCAACGGTTTGGCTCATAGGGACATTGAAATATTCGCACCAGCCCAAGGAGCCGGAAGCCTTTATCGAATTGCGTACTGACGAAAGTTTACAGTTTGTCAATAGTTTTACATAAATAGTAATATTTCCACATAGTACAGTGCAACGTGATGTCCGAAATCGCTGACAAAATTAGGTAATAACAGGGAATATATGCAAGGTAATATATCGCAAATGTATAGTTTGGAAATTGTAATCGTTGCTCGCTCGCTCCGCTCGCTCGTAAAAATCTAGTCCAACCTCACAACCTATCCGACACGTTAGCAAATTTGAAATAATTCGTCTCCTTATCGAATAACGAAAGCAGGAGTGCTTGGTTTTAGGTTTGGCTATCGTTTTCGAGCGAGGGCAGCGAGCGACGGACGCGTAAAGGTGTGTCACAAACCAACGGTTTGGCACATAGGGACATTGAAATATTCGCACCAGCCCGAGGAGCCGAAAATCTTTATCGAACTGCGTACTGACAAAAGTTTACAGTTTATCAATAGTTTTACATAAATAGTAATATTTCCACATAGTACAGTGCAACGTGAAGTCCGAAATCGCTGACAAAATTAGGCAATAACAGGAAATACATGCAAGGCAGTATAAGGTATATGTATTGAGTGGAAATTGTAATCGTTGCACGCTCGCTCCGCTCGCTCGTAAAAATCTAGTCCAACCTCACAACCGATCCGACACGTTCGAAAATTTAAAATAAGTCGCCTCCTTATCGAATAACGAACGCAAGGGGGCTTGGTTTTAGGTTAGACTACAGTTTTCGAGCGAGCGCGGGATGACTAAAGGTGTGTCACAAACCAACGGTTTGGCACATAGGGATATTGAAATATTCGCACCAGCCCGAGGAGCCGCAAGTATTTATCGAATTGCGTACTGACAAAAGTTTACAGTTTATCAATAGTTTTACATAAATAGTAATATTTCCACATAGTACAGTGCAACGTGAGGTCCGAAATCGCATTTCAAATTAGGTAATAACAGGAAATATATGCAAGGTAATATATCGCAAATGTATAGTTTGGAAATTGTAATCGTTGCTCGCTCGCTCCGCTCGCTCGTGAAAATCTAGTCCTACCTCACAACCGAACCGACACGTGACCAAATTCGAAATAAGTCGCCTCCTTATCGAATAACGAAAGAAAGAGGGATGGTTTTAGGTTAGGCTATAGTTTTCGAGCGAGCGCAGCGAGAGAGGGACGCGTAAAGGCGTGTCACAAACCAACGGTTTGGCATATAGGGACATTGAAATATTCGCACCAGCCCGAGGAGCCGGAAGTCTTTATCGAATTGCGTACTGACGAAAGTTTACAGTTTGTCAATAGTTTTACATAAATAGTAATATCTCCACATACTACAGTGCAACGTGAGGTCCGAATTCGCAGACAAAATTAGGTAATAACTGGAAATATATGCAAGGCAATATAAGGTATATGTATAGCGCTGAAATCGTAATCGTTGCTCGCTCGCTCCGCTCGCTCGTGAAAATCTAGTCCTACCACACATCCGATCCGACACGATCGCAAATTTGAAATAAGTCTCCTCCTTATCGAATAACGAACGCAAGAGGGATTGGTTTTAGGTTAGGCTATAGTTTTCGAGCGAGCGCAGCGAGTGAGGGACGCGTAAAGGTGTGTCACAAACCAACGGTTTGGCACATAGGGACATTGAAATATTCGCACCAGCCCGAGGAGCCGAAAATCTTTATCGAACTGCGTACTAACGAAAGTTTAGTGTTTATCAATAGTTTTACATAAATAGTAATATTTCCACATAGTACAGTGCAACGTGAGGTCCGAAATCGCTGACAAAATTAGGCAATAACAGGAAGTACATGCAATGCAATGTAAGGTATATGTATAGCGTGGAAATAGTAATCGTTGCTCGCTCGCACCGCTCGCTCGTAAAAATCTAGTCCAACCTCACAACCCATCCGACACGTTAGCAAATTTGAAATAAGTCGTCTCCTTATCCAATAACGAAAGCAAGAGTGCTTGGTTTTATGTTAGGCTATCGTTTTCGAGCGAGGGCAGCGAGCGACGGACGCGTAAAGGCGTGTCACAAACCAACGGTTTGGCACATAGGGACATTGAAATATTCGCACCAGCCCGAGGAGCCCAAAATCTTTATCGAACCTCGTACTGACAAAAGTTTACAGATTATCAATAGTTTTACATAAATAGTAATATTTCCACATAGTACAATGCAACGTGAGGTCCGAAATCGCTGACAAAATTAGGCAATAACAGGAAATACATGCAAGGCAGTATAAGGTATATGTATAGAGTGGAAATTGTAATCGTTGCTCGCTCGTTCCGCTCGGTCGTAAAAATCTAGTCCAACCTCACAACCGATCCGACACGTTAGCAAATTTGAAATACGTCGCCTCCTTATCGAATAACGAACGCAAGAGGGATTGGTTTTAGGATAGGCTATAATTTTCGAGCGAGCGCAGCGAGCGAGGTTCGCGTAAAGGTGTGTCACAAAGCAACGGTTTGGCACATAGGGATATTGAAATATTCGCACCAGCCCGAGGAGCCGAAAATATTTATCGTCCTGCGTACTGACAAAAGTTTACAGTTTATCAATTGTTTTACATAAATAGTAATATTTCCACATAGTACAGTGCAACGTGATGTCCGAATTCGCAGACAAAACTAGGTAATAACATTAAATACATGCAAGGCAATATAAGGTATATGTATAGAGTGGAAATTGTAATCGTTGCTCGCTCGTACCGCTCGCTCGTAAAAATCTAGTCCAACCTCACAACCGAACCGACACGTGACCAAATTCGAAATAAGTCGCCTGCTTATCGAATAACGAACGCAAGAGGGATGGTTTTAGGTTAGGCTATCGTTTTCGAGCGAGCGCGGCGAGCGAGGGACGCGTAAAGGTGTGTCACAAACCAACGGTTTGGCACATAGGGACGTTGAAATATTCGCACCAGCCCGAGGAGCCTAAAATCTTTATCGAACCTCGTACTGACAAAAGTTTACAGATTATCTATAGTTTTATATAAATAGTAATACTTCCACATAGTACAGTGCAACGTGAGGTCCGAAATCGCTGACAAAATTAGGCAATAACAGGAAATACATGCAAGGCAATATAAGGTATATGTATAGCGTGGAAATAGTAATCGTTGCTCGATCGCTCCGCTCGCTCGTTAAAATCAAGTTCAACCTCACAAGCGATCCGACACGTTCGAAAATTTAAAATAAGTCGCCTCCTTATCGCATAACGAACGAAAGAGGGATGGTTTTAGGTTAGGCTATCGCTTTCGAGCGGGCGCAGCGACCGAGGGACGCGTAAAGGTGTGTCACAAAGCAACGGTTTGGCACATAGGGATATTGAAATATTCGCACCAGCCCGAGGAGCCGAAAATCTTTATCGAACTGCGTACTGACAGAAGTTTACAGTTTATCAATAGTTTTACATAAATAGTAATATTTCCACATAGTACAATGCAACGTGAGGTCCGAAATCGCTAACAAAATTAGGCAATAACAGGAAATTCATGCAAGGTAATTTATCGCATATGTATAGCTTGGAAATTGTAATCGTTGCTCTCTCACTCCGCTCGCTCGTAAAAATCTAGTCCAACCTCACAATCGATCCGACACGTTCGCAAAGTTGAAATAAGTCGCTTCCTTATCGAATAACGAACGCAAGAGGGATTGGTTTTAGGTTAGGCTATAGTTGTCGAGCGAGCGTAGCGAGCGAGGGACGCGTAAAGGTTTGTCACATACCAACGGTTTGGCACATAGGGACATTGAAATATTCGCACCAGCCCGAGGAGCCGCAAGTATTTATCGAATTGCGTACTAACAGAGGTTTACAGTTTATCAATAGTTTTACATAAATAGTAATATTTCCACATAGTACAGTGCAACGTGAGGTCCGAAATCGCTGACAAAATTAGGCAATAACAGGAAATACATGCAAGGCAGTATAAGGTATATGTATAGAGTGGAAATTGTAATCGTTGCTCGCTCGTACCGCTCGCTCGTAAAAATCTAGTCCAACCTCACAACCGAACCGACACGTGACCAAATTCGAAATAAGTCGCCTCCTTATCGAATAACGAACGCAAGAGGGATTGGTTTTAGGTTAGGCTATAGTTTTCGAGCGAGCGCAGCGAGCGAGGGACGCGTAAAGTTGCGTCACAAACCAACGGTTTGGCACATAGGGACCTTGAAATATTCGCACCAGCCTGAGGAGCCGCAAGTATTTATCGAATTGCGTACTGACAAAAGTTTACAGTTTATCAATAGGTTTACATAAATAGTAATATTTCCACATAGTACAGTGCAACGTGAGGTCCAAAATCGCATTTCAAATTAGGTAATAACAGAAAATATATTCATGGTAATATATCGCAAATGTATAGTTTGGAAATTGTAATCGTTGCTCGCTCGTACCGCACGCTCGTAAAAATCTAGTCCAACCTCATAACCGAACCGACACGTGACCAAATTCGAAATAAGTCGCCTCCTTATCGAATAACGAACGCAAGAGGGATGGTTTTAGGTTAGGCTATCGTTTTCGAGCGAGCGCAGCGAGCGAGGGACGCGTAAAGGTGTGTCACAAAGCAACGGTTTGGCACATAGGGACATTGAAATATTCGCATCAGCCCGAGGAGCCGAAAATCTTTATCGAACTGCGTACTGACAAAAGTTTACAGTTTATCAATAGTTTTATATAAATAGTAATACTTCCACATAGTACAGTGCAACGTGAGGTCCGAAATCGCTGACAAAATTAGGCAATAACAGGAAATACATGCAAGGCAGTATAAGGTATATGTATAGAGTGGAAATTGTAATCGTTGCTCGCTCGTACCGCTCGCTCGTAAAAATCTAGTTCAACCTCACAACCGATCCGACACGTTCGAAAATTTAAAATAAGTCGCCTCCTTATCGCATAACGAACGAAAGAGGGATGGTTTTAGGTTAGGCTATCGCTTTCGAGCGGGCGCAGCGACCGAGGGACGCGTAAAGGTGTGTCACAAAGCAACGGTTTGGCACATAGGGATATTGAAATATTCGCACCAGCCCGAGGAGCCGAAAATCTTTATCGAACTGCGTACTGACAGAAGTTTACAGTTTATCAATAGTTTTACATAAATAGTAATATTTCCACATAGTACAGTGCAACGTGATGTCCAAAATCGCATTTCAAATTAGGTAATAACAGGAAATATATGCAAGGTAATATATCGCAAATGTATAGTTTGGAAATTGTAATCGTTGCTCGCTCGCTCCGCTCGCTCGTAAAAATCTAGTCCAACCTCACAACCGATCCGACACGTTAGCAAATTGGAAATAAGTCGCCTCCTAATCGAATAACGAACGCAAGAGGGCATGGTTTTAGGATAGGCTATAGTTTTCTATCGAGCGCAGCGAGCGAGGGACGCGTAAGGGTGTGTCACAAAGCAACGGTTTGGCACATAGGGATATTGAAATATTCGCACCAGCCCGAGGTGCCGGAAGTCTTTATCGAATTACGTACTGACAAAAGTTTACAGTTCATCAATAGTTTCACATAAATAGTGATATCTCCACATAGTACAGTGCAACGTGATGTCCGAATTCGCAGACAAAATTAGGTAATAACAGGAAATATATGCAAGGTAATATATCGCAAATGTATAGTTTGGAAATTGTAATCATTGCTCGCTCGCTCCGCTCGCTCGTAAAAATCTAGTCCAACCTCACAACCGTTCCGACACGTTAGCAAATTGGAAATAAGTCGCCTCCTTATCGAATAACGATCGCAAGAGGGCATGGTTTTAGGTTAGGCTATAGTTTTCTAGCGAGCGCAGCGAGCAATGGACGCGTAAAGGTGTGTCACAAACCAACGTTTGGACACATAGGGACATTGAAGTATTCGCAACAGCCCCAGGAGCCGGAAGTCTTTATCGAACTGCGTACTGACAAAAGTTTACATTTTATCAATAGTTTTACATAAATAGTAATATTTCCACATAGTACAGTGAAACGTGTGGTCCGAAATCGCTGACATAATTAGGCAATAACAGGAAATATATGCAAGGCAATATAAGGTATATGTATAGCTAGGAAATTGTAATCGTTGCTCGCTCGCTCCGCTCGCTCGTAAAAATCTAGTCCAACCTCACAATCGATCCGACACGTTCGCAAATTTGAAATAAGTCGCCTCCGTATCGAATAACGAACGCAAGAGGTATTGGTTTTAGGTTAGGCTATAGTTGTCGAGCGAGCGCAGCGAGCGAGGGACGCGTAAAGGTGTGTCACAAACCAACGGTTTGGCACATAGGGATATTGAAATATTCGCACCAGCCCGAGGAGCCGCAAGTATTTATCGAATTGCGTACTGACAAAAGTTTACAGTTTATCAATAGTTTTACATAAATAGTAATATTTCCACATAGTACAGTGCAACGTGAGGTCCGAAATCGCATTTCAAATTAGGTAATAACAGGAAATATATGCAAGGTAATATATCGCAAATGTATAGTTTGGAAATTGTAATCGTTGCTCGCTCGCTCCGCTCGCTCGTGAAAATCTAGTCCTACCTCACAACCGAACCGACACGTGACCAAATTCGAAATAAGTCGCCTCCTTATCGAATAACGAAAGAAAGAGGGATGGTTTTAGGTTAGGCTATAGTTTTCGAGCGAGCGCAGCGAGAGAGGGACGCGTAAAGGCGTGTCACAAACCAACGGTTTGGCATATAGGGACATTGAAATATTCGCACCAGCCCGAGGAGCCGGAAGTCTTTATCGAATTGCGTACTGACGAAAGTTTACAGTTTGTCAATAGTTTTACATAAATAGTAATATCTCCACATACTACAGTGCAACGTGAGGTCCGAATTCGCAGACAAAATTAGGTAATAACTGGAAATATATGCAAGGCAATATAAGGTATATGTATAGCGCTGAAATCGTAATCGTTGCTCGCTCGCTCCGCTCGCTCGTGAAAATCTAGTCCTACCACACATCCGATCCGACACGATCGCAAATTTGAAATAAGTCGCCTCCTTATCGAATAACGAACGCAAGAGGGATTGGTTTTAGGTTAGGCTATAGTTTTCGAGCGAGCGCAGCGAGTGAGGGACGCGTAAAGGTGTGTCACAAACCAACGGTTTGGCACATAGGGACATTGAAATATTCGCACCAGCCCGAGGAGCCGAAAATCTTTATCGAACTGCGTACTAACGAAAGTTTAGTGTTTATCAATAGTTTTACATAAATAGTAATATTTCCACATAGTACAGTGCAACGTGAGGTCCGAAATCGCTGACAAAATTAGGCAATAACAGGAAGTACATGCAATGCAATGTAAGGTATATGTATAGCGTGGAAATAGTAATCGTTGCTCGCTCGCACCGCTCGCTCGTAAAAATCTAGTCCAACCTCACAACCCATCCGACACGTTAGCAAATTTGAAATAAGTCGTCTCCTTATCGAATAACGAAAGCAAGAGTGCTTGGTTTTATGTTAGGCTATCGTTTTCGAGCGAGGGCAGCGAGCGACGGACGCGTAAAGGCGTGTCACAAACCAACGGTTTGGCACATAGGGACATTGAAATATTCGCACCAGCCCGAGGAGCCCAAAATCTTTATCGAACCTCGTACTGACAAAAGTTTACAGATTATCAATAGTTTTACATAAATAGTAATATTTCCACATAGTACAATGCAACGTGAGGTCCGAAATCGCTGACAAAATTAGGCAATAACAGGAAATACATGCAAGGCAGTATAAGGTATATGTATAGAGTGGAAATTGTAATCGTTGCTCGCTCGTTCCGCTCGGTCGTAAAAATCTAGTCCAACCTCACAACCGATCCGACACGTTAGCAAATTTGAAATACGTCGCCTCCTTATCGAATAACGAACGCAAGAGGGATTGGTTTTAGGATAGGCTATAATTTTCGAGCGAGCGCAGCGAGCGAGGTTCGCGTAAAGGTGTGTCACAAAGCAACGGTTTGGCACATAGGGATATTGAAATATTCGCACCAGCCCGAGGAGCCGAAAATATTTATCGTCCTGCGTACTGACAAAAGTTTACAGTTTATCAATTGTTTTACATAAATAGTAATATTTCCACATAGTACAGTGCAACGTGATGTCCGAATTCGCAGACAAAACTAGGTAATAACATTAAATACATGCAAGGCAATATAAGGTATATGTATAGAGTGGAAATTGTAATCGTTGCTCGCTCGTACCGCTCGCTCGTAAAAATCTAGTCCAACCTCACAACCGAACCGACACGTGACCAAATTCGAAATAAGTCGCCTGCTTATCGAATAACGAACGCAAGAGGGATGGTTTTAGGTTAGGCTATCGTTTTCGAGCGAGCGCGGCGAGCGAGGGACGCGTAAAGGTGTGTCACAAACCAACGGTTTGGCACATAGGGACGTTGAAATATTCGCACCAGCCCGAGGAGCCTAAAATCTTTATCGAACCTCGTACTGACAAAAGTTTACAGATTATCTATAGTTTTATATAAATAGTAATACTTCCACATAGTACAGTGCAACGTGAGGTCCGAAATCGCTGACAAAATTAGGCAATAACAGGAAATACATGCAAGGCAATATAAGGTATATGTATAGCGTGGAAATAGTAATCGTTGCTCGATCGCTCCGCTCGCTCGTTAAAATCAAGTTCAACCTCACAAGCGATCCGACACGTTCGAAAATTTAAAATAAGTCGCCTCCTTATCGCATAACGAACGAAAGAGGGATGGTTTTAGGTTAGGCTATCGCTTTCGAGCGGGCGCAGCGACCGAGGGACGCGTAAAGGTGTGTCACAAAGCAACGGTTTGGCACATAGGGATATTGAAATATTCGCACCAGCCCGAGGAGCCGAAAATCTTTATCGAACTGCGTACTGACAGAAGTTTACAGTTTATCAATAGTTTTACATAAATAGTAATATTTCCACATAGTACAATGCAACGTGAGGTCCGAAATCGCTAACAAAATTAGGCAATAACAGGAAATTCATGCAAGGTAATTTATCGCATATGTATAGCTTGGAAATTGTAATCGTTGCTCTCTCACTCCGCTCGCTCGTAAAAATCTAGTCCAACCTCACAATCGATCCGACACGTTCGCAAAGTTGAAATAAGTCGCTTCCTTATCGAATAACGAACGCAAGAGGGATTGGTTTTAGGTTAGGCTATAGTTGTCGAGCGAGCGTAGCGAGCGAGGGACGCGTAAAGGTTTGTCACATACCAACGGTTTGGCACATAGGGACATTGAAATATTCGCACCAGCCCGAGGAGCCGCAAGTATTTATCGAATTGCGTACTAACAGAGGTTTACAGTTTATCAATAGTTTTACATAAATAGTAATATTTCCACATAGTACAGTGCAACGTGAGGTCCGAAATCGCTGACAAAATTAGGCAATAACAGGAAATACATGCAAGGCAGTATAAGGTATATGTATAGAGTGGAAATTGTAATCGTTGCTCGCTCGTACCGCTCGCTCGTAAAAATCTAGTCCAACCTCACAACCGAACCGACACGTGACCAAATTCGAAATAAGTCGCCTCCTTATCGAATAACGAACGCAAGAGGGATTGGTTTTAGGTTAGGCTATAGTTTTCGAGCGAGCGCAGCGAGCGAGGGACGCGTAAAGTTGCGTCACAAACCAACGGTTTGGCACATAGGGACCTTGAAATATTCGCACCAGCCTGAGGAGCCGCAAGTATTTATCGAATTGCGTACTGACAAAAGTTTACAGTTTATCAATAGGTTTACATAAATAGTAATATTTCCACATAGTACAGTGCAACGTGAGGTCCAAAATCGCATTTCAAATTAGGTAATAACAGAAAATATATTCATGGTAATATATCGCAAATGTATAGTTTGGAAATTGTAATCGTTGCTCGCTCGTACCGCACGCTCGTAAAAATCTAGTCCAACCTCATAACCGAACCGACACGTGACCAAATTCGAAATAAGTCGCCTCCTTATCGAATAACGAACGCAAGAGGGATGGTTTTAGGTTAGGCTATCGTTTTCGAGCGAGCGCAGCGAGCGAGGGACGCGTAAAGGTGTGTCACAAAGCAACGGTTTGGCACATAGGGACATTGAAATATTCGCATCAGCCCGAGGAGCCGAAAATCTTTATCGAACTGCGTACTGACAAAAGTTTACAGTTTATCAATAGTTTTATATAAATAGTAATACTTCCACATAGTACAGTGCAACGTGAGGTCCGAAATCGCTGACAAAATTAGGCAATAACAGGAAATACATGCAAGGCAGTATAAGGTATATGTATAGAGTGGAAATTGTAATCGTTGCTCGCTCGTACCGCTCGCTCGTAAAAATCTAGTTCAACCTCACAACCGATCCGACACGTTCGAAAATTTAAAATAAGTCGCCTCCTTATCGCATAACGAACGAAAGAGGGATGGTTTTAGGTTAGGCTATCGCTTTCGAGCGGGCGCAGCGACCGAGGGACGCGTAAAGGTGTGTCACAAAGCAACGGTTTGGCACATAGGGATATTGAAATATTCGCACCAGCCCGAGGAGCCGAAAATCTTTATCGAACTGCGTACTGACAGAAGTTTACAGTTTATCAATAGTTTTACATAAATAGTAATATTTCCACATAGTACAGTGCAACGTGATGTCCAAAATCGCATTTCAAATTAGGTAATAACAGGAAATATATGCAAGGTAATATATCGCAAATGTATAGTTTGGAAATTGTAATCGTTGCTCGCTCGCTCCGCTCGCTCGTAAAAATCTAGTCCAACCTCACAACCGATCCGACACGTTAGCAAATTGGAAATAAGTCGCCTCCTAATCGAATAACGAACGCAAGAGGGCATGGTTTTAGGATAGGCTATAGTTTTCTATCGAGCGCAGCGAGCGAGGGACGCGTAAGGGTGTGTCACAAAGCAACGGTTTGGCACATAGGGATATTGAAATATTCGCACCAGCCCGAGGTGCCGGAAGTCTTTATCGAATTACGTACTGACAAAAGTTTACAGTTCATCAATAGTTTCACATAAATAGTGATATCTCCACATAGTACAGTGCAACGTGATGTCCGAATTCGCAGACAAAATTAGGTAATAACAGGAAATATATGCAAGGTAATATATCGCAAATGTATAGTTTGGAAATTGTAATCATTGCTCGCTCGCTCCGCTCGCTCGTAAAAATCTAGTCCAACCTCACAACCGTTCCGACACGTTAGCAAATTGGAAATAAGTCGCCTCCTTATCGAATAACGAACGCAAGAGGGCATGGTTTTAGGTTAGGCTATAGTTTTCTAGCGAGCGCAGCGAGCAATGGACGCGTAAAGGTGTGTCACAAACCAACGTTTGGACACATAGGGACATTGAAGTATTCGCAACAGCCCCAGGAGCCGGAAGTCTTTATCGAACTGCGTACTGACAAAAGTTTACATTTTATCAATAGTTTTACATAAATAGTAATATTTCCACATAGTACAGTGAAACGTGTGGTCCGAAATCGCTGACATAATTAGGCAATAACAGGAAATATATGCAAGGCAATATAAGGTATATGTATAGCTAGGAAATTGTAATCGTTGCTCGCTCGCTCCGCTCGCTCGTAAAAATCTAGTCCAACCTCACAATCGATCCGACACGTTCGCAAATTTGAAATAAGTCGCCTCCGTATCGAATAACGAACGCAAGAGGTATTGGTTTTAGGTTAGGCTATAGTTGTCGAGCGAGCGCAGCGAGCGAGGGACGCGTAAAGGTGTGTCACAAACCAACGGTTTGGCACATAGGGACATTGAAATATTCGCACCAGCCCGAGGAACCGGAAGTCTTTATCGAACTGCGTACTGACAAAAGTTTACAGTTTATCAATAGTTTTACATAAATAGTAATATTTCCACTTAGTACAGTGCAACGTGAGGTCCGAAATCGCAGACAAAATTAGGTAATAACAGGAAATACATGCAAGGCAATATAAGGTATATACCTTATGAAGCTTATACCAGTTAGAATAAAAGGGAGTAATCGTTACCAGTTAGAATAAAAGGGAGTAATCGTTACCAGTTGAATAAAAGAGTAAGAGAGTAATTGTTAGCGGTTGGGGGGAGAATTTAGCGAAAAATAAAGAAGAGTCAGATTAATTGTTAGCGTTAGCGTTAGCGATTAATTGTTAGTGGTTCAGTTAGAACAGTCAGAGTAATTGTGAAAAGAGAGTAACTGCCATTAGTTGGTTCAGTTAGGATATAGTCAGAGAAATTGTTAGCGTTCGGGAGAATTTAACGAAATTAAAGAAGAGTAATTCAGTTAGAATAAAGAAATAGGATAGAGCAATTGTGATTAGTTGGTTCAGGAGAATTTAGCGAAAATAAGGAGAGTAATTGTTAGTCGTTCAATTGAATTTGAGTGAGTCTGATATCAGTTCGTTCAGTTGATTTAATTAGAATTTAAGTTAGGATTAGAGAATAATTGTTCGTTCCAGTTCGAGTTTAAGAATTACGAGATATAAATGTTATTAGTCAGTTCGAATTATAAAATAATTGTTATTAGTCAGTTAGAATTAAAACAATAGTTGGCTCAAGTTTTTGTGTTAGAATTTCGACTTGTTAAACACGTCTGGACACACTGTTGTTTACACTGTTCAAATTAAATAAAGATTAAAACGAAAAATTATAGAAGTGTCGATCTTTCTAAAACCGGAATCACCCCAGCGGCCTGCCCGTTCATCAGCGAAGACCAACGTCAGGTGAGTCAACTTCAATTATTATTAATAACTAATAATTAAAATAATAAATAATATCAATGATTAGTATAATTCGTCATTAATTCCGCCTGTAATAATTATTTATAATATAATTGTTTATTCCAAACAATCCTCTCCCGTGCTAGTATTCCTGCGCATAGCAGGTTAGCCGAAACGTGGAGATTGTTGACCAGTGTCCTAAACTCCGATCATCGCTACATACTCTAACAAGAAATATCTAATTGAAACAGTCCCTAGACTGTTTCTGGTGGCAGCGACTACTACATTGTTTAAAATTTCAAAATTTGAATAGCGAAACGTAACAATATATATATATTAGATAAAAATTTTGGTACCAGTATAACTTGGAAATTGTAAGCGTTGCTCGCTCGCTCCGCTCGCTCGTAAAAATCTAGTCCAACCTCACAACCGATCAGACACGTTCGAAAATTTAAAATAAGTCGCCTCCTTATCGAATAACGAACGCAAGGGGGATAGGTTTTAGGTTAGGCTATAGTTTTCGAGCGGACGCAGCGAGCGAGGGACGCGTAAAGGTGTGTCACAAACCAACGGTTTGGCACATAGGAACAGTGAAATATTCGCACCAGTCCGAGGAGCCGGAAGTCTTTATCGAACTGCGTACTGACAAAAGTTTACAGTTTATCAATAGTTTTACATAAATAGTAATATTTCCACATAGTACAATGCAACGTGAGGTCCGAAATCGCTGACAAAATTAGGCAATAACAGGAAATACATGCAAGGCAGTATAAGGTATATGTATAGAGTGGAAATTGTAATCGTTGCTCGCTCGTTCCGCTCGGTCGTAAAAATCTAGTCCAACCTCACAACCGATCCGACACGTTAGCAAATTTGAAATACGTCGCCTCCTTATCGAATAACGAACGCAAGAGGGATTGGTTTTAGGATAGGCTATAATTTTCGGGCGAGCCTTGCGAGCGAGGGACGCGTAAAGGTGTGTCACAAACAAACGGTTTGGCACATAGGGACATTGAAATATTCGCACCAGTCCGAGGAGCCGGAAGTCTTTATCGAACTGCGTACTGACAAAAGTTTACAGTTTATCAATTGTTTTACATAAATAGTAATATTTCCACATAGTACAGTGCAACGTGATGTCCGAATTCGCAGACAAAACTAGGTAATAACATTAAATACATGCAAGGCAATATAAGGTATATGTATAGAGTGGAAATTGTAATCGTTGCTCGCTCGTACCGCTCGCTCGTAAAAATCTAGTCCAACCTCACAACCGAACCGACACGTGACCAAATTCGAAATAAGTCGCCTGCTTATCGAATAACGAACGCAAGAGGGATGGTTTTAGGTTAGGCTATCGTTTTCGAGCGAGCGCGGCGAGCGAGGGACGCGTAAAGGTGTGTCACAAACCAACGGTTTGGCACATAGGGACGTTGAAATATTCGCACCAGCCCGAGGAGCCTAAAATCTTTATCGAACCTCGTACTGACAAAAGTTTACAGATTATCTATAGTTTTATATAAATAGTAATACTTCCACATAGTACAGTGCAACGTGAGGTCCGAAATCGCTGACAAAATTAGGCAATAACAGGAAATACATGCAAGGCAATATAAGGTATATGTATAGCGTGGAAATAGTAATCGTTGCTCGATCGCTCCGCTCGCTCGTTAAAATCAAGTTCAACCTCACAAGCGATCCGACACGTTCGAAAATTTAAAATAAGTCGCCTCCTTATCGCATAACGAACGAAAGAGGGATGGTTTTAGGTTAGGCTATCGCTTTCGAGCGGGCGCAGCGACCGAGGGACGCGTAAAGGTGTGTCACAAAGCAACGGTTTGGCACATAGGGATATTGAAATATTCGCACCAGCCCGAGGAGCCGAAAATCTTTATCGAACTGCGTACTGACAGAAGTTTACAGTTTATCAATAGTTTTACATAAATAGTAATATTTCCACATAGTACAATGCAACGTGAGGTCCGAAATCGCTAACAAAATTAGGCAATAACAGGAAATTCATGCAAGGTAATTTATCGCATATGTATAGCTTGGAAATTGTAATCGTTGCTCTCTCACTCCGCTCGCTCGTAAAAATCTAGTCCAACCTCACAATCGATCCGACACGTTCGCAAAGTTGAAATAAGTCGCTTCCTTATCGAATAACGAACGCAAGAGGGATTGGTTTTAGGTTAGGCTATAGTTGTCGAGCGAGCGTAGCGAGCGAGGGACGCGTAAAGGTTTGTCACATACCAACGGTTTGGCACATAGGGACATTGAAATATTCGCACCAGCCCGAGGAGCCGCAAGTATTTATCGAATTGCGTACTAACAGAGGTTTACAGTTTATCAATAGTTTTACATAAATAGTAATATTTCCACATAGTACAGTGCAACGTGAGGTCCGAAATCGCTGACAAAATTAGGCAATAACAGGAAATACATGCAAGGCAGTATAAGGTATATGTATAGAGTGGAAATTGTAATCGTTGCTCGCTCGTACCGCTCGCTCGTAAAAATCTAGTCCAACCTCACAACCGAACCGACACGTGACCAAATTCGAAATAAGTCGCCTCCTTATCGAATAACGAACGCAAGAGGGATTGGTTTTAGGTTAGGCTATAGTTTTCGAGCGAGCGCAGCGAGCGAGGGACGCGTAAAGTTGCGTCACAAACCAACGGTTTGGCACATAGGGACCTTGAAATATTCGCACCAGCCTGAGGAGCCGCAAGTATTTATCGAATTGCGTACTGACAAAAGTTTACAGTTTATCAATAGGTTTACATAAATAGTAATATTTCCACATAGTACAGTGCAACGTGAGGTCCAAAATCGCATTTCAAATTAGGTAATAACAGAAAATATATTCATGGTAATATATCGCAAATGTATAGTTTGGAAATTGTAATCGTTGCTCGCTCGTACCGCACGCTCGTAAAAATCTAGTCCAACCTCATAACCGAACCGACACGTGACCAAATTCGAAATAAGTCGCCTCCTTATCGAATAACGAACGCAAGAGGGATGGTTTTAGGTTAGGCTATCGTTTTCGAGCGAGCGCAGCGAGCGAGGGACGCGTAAAGGTGTGTCACAAAGCAACGGTTTGGCACATAGGGACATTGAAATATTCGCATCAGCCCGAGGAGCCGAAAATCTTTATCGAACTGCGTACTGACAAAAGTTTACAGTTTATCAATAGTTTTATATAAATAGTAATACTTCCACATAGTACAGTGCAACGTGAGGTCCGAAATCGCTGACAAAATTAGGCAATAACAGGAAATACATGCAAGGCAGTATAAGGTATATGTATAGAGTGGAAATTGTAATCGTTGCTCGCTCGTACCGCTCGCTCGTAAAAATCTAGTTCAACCTCACAACCGATCCGACACGTTCGAAAATTTAAAATAAGTCGCCTCCTTATCGCATAACGAACGAAAGAGGGATGGTTTTAGGTTAGGCTATCGCTTTCGAGCGGGCGCAGCGACCGAGGGACGCGTAAAGGTGTGTCACAAAGCAACGGTTTGGCACATAGGGATATTGAAATATTCGCACCAGCCCGAGGAGCCGAAAATCTTTATCGAACTGCGTACTGACAGAAGTTTACAGTTTATCAATAGTTTTACATAAATAGTAATATTTCCACATAGTACAATGCAACGTGAGGTCCGAAATCGCTAACAAAATTAGGCAATAACAGGAAATTCATGCAAGGTAATTTATCGCATATGTATAGCTTGGAAATTGTAATCGTTGCTCTCTCACTCCGCTCGCTCGTAAAAATCTAGTCCAACCTCACAATCGATCCGACACGTTCGAAAATTTAAAATAAGTCGCCTACTTATCGAATAACCAACGCAAGAGGGATGGTTTTAGGTTAGGCTATCGTTTTCGAGCGAGCGCAGCGAGCGAGGGACGCGTAAAGGTGTGTCACAAAGCAACGGTTTGGCACATAGGGACATTGAAATATTCGCATCAGCCCGAGGAGCCGAAAATCTTTATCGAAATGCGTACTGACAAAAGTTTACAGTTTATCAATAGTTTTATATAAATAGTAATACTTCCACATAGTACAGTGCAACGTGAGGTCCGAAATCGCTGACAAAATTAGGCAATAACAGGAAATACATGCAAGGCAGTATAAGGTATATGTATAGAGTGGAAATTGTAATCGTTGCTCGCTCGTACCGCTCGCTCGTAAAAATCTAGTTCAACCTCACAACCGATCCGACACGTTCGAAAATTTAAAATAAGTCGCCTACTTATCGAATAACCAACGCAAGAGGGATTGGTTTTAGGATAGGCTATAGTTTTCGAGCGAGCGCAGCGAGCGTGCGTCGCGTAAAGGTGTGTTACAAAGCAACCGTTTGGCACATAGGGACATTGAAATATTCGCACCAGCCCGAGGAGCCGCTAGTCTTTATCGAATTGCGTACTGACAAAAGTTTACAGTTTATCAATAGTTTTACATAAATAGTAATATCTCCACATAGTACAGTGCAACGTGATGTCCAAAATCGCATTTCAAATTAGGTAATAACAGGAAATATATGCAAGGTAATATATCGCAAATGTATAGTTTGGAAATTGTAATCGTTGCTCGCTCGCTCCGCTCGCTCGTAAAAATCTAGTCCAACCTCACAACCGATCCGACACGTTAGCAAATTGGAAATAAGTCGCCTCCTAATCGAATAACGAACGCAAGAGGGCATGGTTTTAGGATAGGCTATAGTTTTCTATCGAGCGCAGCGAGCGAGGGACGCGTAAGGGTGTGTCACAAAGCAACGGTTTGGCACATAGGGATATTGAAATATTCGCACCAGCCCGAGGTGCCGGAAGTCTTTATCGAATTACGTACTGACAAAAGTTTACAGTTCATCAATAGTTTCACATAAATAGTGATATCTCCACATAGTACAGTGCAACGTGATGTCCGAATTCGCAGACAAAATTAGGTAATAACAGGAAATATATGCAAGGTAATATATCGCAAATGTATAGTTTGGAAATTGTAATCATTGCTCGCTCGCTCCGCTCGCTCGTAAAAATCTAGTCCAACCTCACAACCGTTCCGACACGTTAGCAAATTGGAAATAAGTCGCCTCCTTATCGAATAACGAACGCAAGAGGGCATGGTTTTAGGTTAGGCTATAGTTTTCTAGCGAGCGCAGCGAGCAATGGACGCGTAAAGGTGTGTCACAAACCAACGTTTGGACACATAGGGACATTGAAGTATTCGCAACAGCCCCAGGAGCCGGAAGTCTTTATCGAACTGCGTACTGACAAAAGTTTACATTTTATCAATAGTTTTACATAAATAGTAATATTTCCACATAGTACAGTGCAACGTGATGTCCAAAATCGCATTTCAAATTAGGTAATAACAGGAAATATATGCAAGGTAATATATCGCAAATGTATAGTTTGGAAATTGTAATCGTTGCTCGCTCGCTCCGCTCGCTCGTAAAAATCTAGTCCAACCTCACAACCGATCCGACACGTTAGCAAATTGGAAATAAGTCGCCTCCTAATCGAATAACGAACGCAAGAGGGCATGGTTTTAGGATAGGCTATAGTTTTCTATCGAGCGCAGCGAGCGAGGGACGCGTAAGGGTGTGTCACAAAGCAACGGTTTGGCACATAGGGATATTGAAATATTCGCACCAGCCCGAGGTGCCGGAAGTCTTTATCGAATTACGTACTGACAAAAGTTTACAGTTCATCAATAGTTTCACATAAATAGTGATATCTCCACATAGTACAGTGCAACGTGATGTCCGAATTCGCAGACAAAATTAGGTAATAACAGGAAATATATGCAAGGTAATATATCGCAAATGTATAGTTTGGAAATTGTAATCATTGCTCGCTCGCTCCGCTCGCTCGTAAAAATCTAGTCCAACCTCACAACCGTTCCGACACGTTAGCAAATTGGAAATAAGTCGCCTCCTTATCGAATAACGAACGCAAGAGGGCATGGTTTTAGGTTAGGCTATAGTTTTCTAGCGAGCGCAGCGAGCAATGGACGCGTAAAGGTGTGTCACAAACCAACGTTTGGACACATAGGGACATTGAAGTATTCGCAACAGCCCCAGGAGCCGGAAGTCTTTATCGAACTGCGTACTGACAAAAGTTTACATTTTATCAATAGTTTTACATAAATAGTAATATTTCCACATAGTACAGTGAAACGTGTGGTCCGAAATCGCTGACATAATTAGGCAATAACAGGAAATATATGCAAGGCAATATAAGGTATATGTATAGCTAGGAAATTGTAATCGTTGCTCGCTCGCTCCGCTCGCTCGTAAAAATCTAGTCCAACCTCACAATCGATCCGACACGTTCGCAAATTTGAAATAAGTCGCCTCCGTATCGAATAACGAACGCAAGAGGTATTGGTTTTAGGTTAGGCTATAGTTGTCGAGCGAGCGCAGCGAGCGAGGGACGCGTAAAGGTGTGTCACAAACCAACGGTTTGGCACATAGGGACATTGAAATATTCGCACCAGCCCGAGGAACCGGAAGTCTTTATCGAACTGCGTACTGACAAAAGTTTACAGTTTATCAATAGTTTTACATAAATAGTAATATTTCCACTTAGTACAGTGCAACGTGAGGTCCGAAATCGCAGACAAAATTAGGTAATAACAGGAAATACATGCAAGGCAATATAAGGTATATACCTTATGAAGCTTATACCAGTTAGAATAAAAGGGAGTAATCGTTACCAGTTAGAATAAAAGGGAGTAATCGTTACCAGTTGAATAAAAGAGTAAGAGAGTAATTGTTAGCGGTTGGGGGGAGAATTTAGCGAAAAATAAAGAAGAGTCAGATTAATTGTTAGCGTTAGCGTTAGCGATTAATTGTTAGTGGTTCAGTTAGAACAGTCAGAGTAATTGTGAAAAGAGAGTAACTGCCATTAGTTGGTTCAGTTAGGATATAGTCAGAGAAATTGTTAGCGTTCGGGAGAATTTAACGAAATTAAAGAAGAGTAATTCAGTTAGAATAAAGAAATAGGATAGAGCAATTGTGATTAGTTGGTTCAGGAGAATTTAGCGAAAATAAGGAGAGTAATTGTTAGTCGTTCAATTGAATTTGAGTGAGTCTGATATCAGTTCGTTCAGTTGATTTAATTAGAATTTAAGTTAGGATTAGAGAATAATTGTTCGTTCCAGTTCGAGTTTAAGAATTACGAGATATAAATGTTATTAGTCAGTTCGAATTATAAAATAATTGTTATTAGTCAGTTAGAATTAAAACAATAGTTGGCTCAAGTTTTTGTGTTAGAATTTCGACTTGTTAAACACGTCTGGACACACTGTTGTTTACACTGTTCAAATTAAATAAAGATTAAAACGAAAAATTATAGAAGTGTCGATCTTTCTAAAACCGGAATCACCCCAGCGGCCTGCCCGTTCATCAGCGAAGACCAACGTCAGGTGAGTCAACTTCAATTATTATTAATAACTAATAATTAAAATAATAAATAATATCAATGATTAGTATAATTCGTCATTAATTCCGCCTGTAATAATTATTTATAATATAATTGTTTATTCCAAACAATCCTCTCCCGTGCTAGTATTCCTGCGCATAGCAGGTTAGCCGAAACGTGGAGATTGTTGACCAGTGTCCTAAACTCCGATCATCGCTACATACTCTAACAAGAAATATCTAATTGAAACAGTCCCTAGACTGTTTCTGGTGGCAGCGACTACTACATTGTTTAAAATTTCAAAATTTGAATAGCGAAACGTAACAATATATATATATTAGATAAAAATTTTGGTACCAGTATAACTTGGAAATTGTAAGCGTTGCTCGCTCGCTCCGCTCGCTCGTAAAAATCTAGTCCAACCTCACAACCGATCAGACACGTTCGAAAATTTAAAATAAGTCGCCTCCTTATCGAATAACGAACGCAAGGGGGATAGGTTTTAGGTTAGGCTATAGTTTTCGAGCGGGCGCAGCGACCGAGGGACGCGTAAAGGTGTGTCACAAAGCAACGGTTTGGCACATAGGGATATTGAAATATTCGCACCAGCCCGAGGAGCCGAAAATCTTTATCGAACTGCGTACTGACAGAAGTTTACAGTTTATCAATAGTTTTACATAAATAGTAATATTTCCACATAGTACAATGCAACGTGAGGTCCGAAATCGCTAACAAAATTAGGCAATAACAGGAAATTCATGCAAGGTAATTTATCGCATATGTATAGCTTGGAAATTGTAATCGTTGCTCTCTCACTCCGCTCGCTCGTAAAAATCTAGTCCAACCTCACAATCGATCCGACACGTTCGCAAAGTTGAAATAAGTCGCTTCCTTATCGAATAACGAACGCAAGAGGGATTGGTTTTAGGTTAGGCTATAGTTGTCGAGCGAGCGTAGCGAGCGAGGGACGCGTAAAGGTTTGTCACATACCAACGGTTTGGCACATAGGGACATTGAAATATTCGCACCAGCCCGAGGAGCCGCAAGTATTTATCGAATTGCGTACTAACAGAGGTTTACAGTTTATCAATAGTTTTACATAAATAGTAATATTTCCACATAGTACAGTGCAACGTGAGGTCCGAAATCGCTGACAAAATTAGGCAATAACAGGAAATACATGCAAGGCAGTATAAGGTATATGTATAGAGTGGAAATTGTAATCGTTGCTCGCTCGTACCGCTCGCTCGTAAAAATCTAGTCCAACCTCACAACCGAACCGACACGTGACCAAATTCGAAATAAGTCGCCTCCTTATCGAATAACGAACGCAAGAGGGATTGGTTTTAGGTTAGGCTATAGTTTTCGAGCGAGCGCAGCGAGCGAGGGACGCGTAAAGTTGCGTCACAAACCAACGGTTTGGCACATAGGGACCTTGAAATATTCGCACCAGCCTGAGGAGCCGCAAGTATTTATCGAATTGCGTACTGACAAAAGTTTACAGTTTATCAATAGGTTTACATAAATAGTAATATTTCCACATAGTACAGTGCAACGTGAGGTCCAAAATCGCATTTCAAATTAGGTAATAACAGAAAATATATTCATGGTAATATATCGCAAATGTATAGTTTGGAAATTGTAATCGTTGCTCGCTCGTACCGCACGCTCGTAAAAATCTAGTCCAACCTCATAACCGAACCGACACGTGACCAAATTCGAAATAAGTCGCCTCCTTATCGAATAACGAACGCAAGAGGGATGGTTTTAGGTTAGGCTATCGTTTTCGAGCGAGCGCAGCGAGCGAGGGACGCGTAAAGGTGTGTCACAAAGCAACGGTTTGGCACATAGGGACATTGAAATATTCGCATCAGCCCGAGGAGCCGAAAATCTTTATCGAACTGCGTACTGACAAAAGTTTACAGTTTATCAATAGTTTTATATAAATAGTAATACTTCCACATAGTACAGTGCAACGTGAGGTCCGAAATCGCTGACAAAATTAGGCAATAACAGGAAATACATGCAAGGCAGTATAAGGTATATGTATAGAGTGGAAATTGTAATCGTTGCTCGCTCGTACCGCTCGCTCGTAAAAATCTAGTTCAACCTCACAACCGATCCGACACGTTCGAAAATTTAAAATAAGTCGCCTCCTTATCGCATAACGAACGAAAGAGGGATGGTTTTAGGTTATGCTATCGCTTTCGAGCGGGCGCAGCGACCGAGGGACGCGTAAAGGTGTGTCACAAAGCAACGGTTTGGCACATAGGGATATTGAAATATTCGCACCAGCCCGAGGAGCCGAAAATCTTTATCGAACTGCGTACTGACAGAAGTTTACAGTTTATCAATAGTTTTACATAAATAGTAATATTTCCACATAGTACAATGCAACGTGAGGTCCGAAATCGCTAACAAAATTAGGCAATAACAGGAAATTCATGCAAGGTAATTTATCGCATATGTATAGCTTGGAAATTGTAATCGTTGCTCTCTCACTCCGCTCGCTCGTAAAAATCTAGTCCAACCTCACAATCGATCCGACACGTTCGAAAATTTAAAATAAGTCGCCTACTTATCGAATAACCAACGCAAGAGGGATGGTTTTAGGTTAGGCTATCGTTTTCGAGCGAGCGCAGCGAGCGAGGGACGCGTAAAGGTGTGTCACAAAGCAACGGTTTGGCACATAGGGACATTGAAATATTCGCATCAGCCCGAGGAGCCGAAAATCTTTATCGAACTGCGTACTGACAAAAGTTTACAGTTTATCAATAGTTTTATATAAATAGTAATACTTCCACATAGTACAGTGCAACGTGAGGTCCGAAATCGCTGACAAAATTAGGCAATAACAGGAAATACATGCAAGGCAGTATAAGGTATATGTATAGAGTGGAAATTGTAATCGTTGCTCGCTCGTACCGCTCGCTCGTAAAAATCTAGTTCAACCTCACAACCGATCCGACACGTTCGAAAATTTAAAATAAGTCGCCTACTTATCGAATAACCAACGCAAGAGGGATTGGTTTTAGGATAGGCTATAGTTTTCGAGCGAGCGCAGCGAGCGTGCGTCGCGTAAAGGTGTGTTACAAAGCAACCGTTTGGCACATAGGGACATTGAAATATTCGCACCAGCCCGAGGAGCCGCTAGTCTTTATCGAATTGCGTACTGACAAAAGTTTACAGTTTATCAATAGTTTTACATAAATAGTAATATCTCCACATAGTACAGTGCAACGTGATGTCCAAAATCGCATTTCAAATTAGGTAATAACAGGAAATATATGCAAGGTAATATATCGCAAATGTATAGTTTGGAAATTGTAATCGTTGCTCGCTCGCTCCGCTCGCTCGTAAAAATCTAGTCCAACCTCACAACCGATCCGACACGTTAGCAAATTGGAAATAAGTCGCCTCCTAATCGAATAACGAACGCAAGAGGGCATGGTTTTAGGATAGGCTATAGTTTTCTATCGAGCGCAGCGAGCGAGGGACGCGTAAGGGTGTGTCACAAAGCAACGGTTTGGCACATAGGGATATTGAAATATTCGCACCAGCCCGAGGTGCCGGAAGTCTTTATCGAATTACGTACTGACAAAAGTTTACAGTTCATCAATAGTTTCACATAAATAGTGATATCTCCACATAGTACAGTGCAACGTGATGTCCGAATTCGCAGACAAAATTAGGTAATAACAGGAAATATATGCAAGGTAATATATCGCAAATGTATAGTTTGGAAATTGTAATCATTGCTCGCTCGCTCCGCTCGCTCGTAAAAATCTAGTCCAACCTCACAACCGATCCGACACGTTAGCAAATTGGAAATAAGTCGCCTCCTTATCGAATAACGAACGCAAGAGGGCATGGTTTTAGGTTAGGCTATAGTTTTCTAGCGAGCGCAGCGAGCAATGGACGCGTAAAGGTGTGTCACAAACCAACGTTTGGACACATAGGGACATTGAAGTATTCGCAACAGCCCCAGGAGCCGGAAGTCTTTATCGAACTGCGTACTGACAAAAGTTTACATTTTATCAATAGTTTTACATAAATAGTAATATTTCCACATAGTACAGTGAAACGTGTGGTCCGAAATCGCTGACATAATTAGGCAATAACAGGAAATATATGCAAGGCAATATAAGGTATATGTATAGCTAGGAAATTGTAATCGTTGCTCGCTCGCTCCGCTCGCTCGTAAAAATCTAGTCCAACCTCACAATCGATCCGACACGTTCGCAAATTTGAAATAAGTCGCCTCCGTATCGAATAACGAACGCAAGAGGTATTGGTTTTAGGTTAGGCTATAGTTGTCGAGCGAGCGCAGCGAGCGAGGGACGCGTAAAGGTGTGTCACAAACCAACGGTTTGGCACATAGGGACATTGAAATATTCGCACCAGCCCGAGGAACCGGAAGTCTTTATCGAACTGCGTACTGACAAAAGTTTACAGTTTATCAATAGTTTTACATAAATAGTAATATTTCCACTTAGTACAGTGCAACGTGAGGTCCGAAATCGCAGACAAAATTAGGTAATAACAGGAAATACATGCAAGGCAATATAAGGTATATACCTTATGAAGCTTATACCAGTTAGAATAAAAGGGAGTAATCGTTACCAGTTAGAATAAAAGGGAGTAATCGTTACCAGTTGAATAAAAGAGTAAGAGAGTAATTGTTAGCGGTTCGGGAGAATTTAGCGAAAAATAAAGAAGAGTCAGATTAATTGTTAGCGTTAGCGTTAGCGATTAATTGTTAGTGGTTCAGTTAGAACAGTCAGAGTAATTGTGAAAAGAGAGTAACTGCCATTAGTTGGTTCAGTTAGGATATAGTCAGAGAAATTGTTAGCGTTCGGGAGAATTTAACGAAATTAAAGAAGAGTAATTCAGTTAGAATAAAGAAATAGGATAGAGCAATTGTGATTAGTTGGTTCAGGAGAATTTAGCGAAAATAAGGAGAGTAATTGTTAGTCGTTCAATTGAATTTGAGTGAGTCTGATATCAGTTCGTTCAGTTGATTTAATTAGAATTTAAGTTAGGATTAGAGAATAATTGTTCGTTCCAGTTCGAGTTTAAGAATTACGAGATATAAATGTTATTAGTCAGTTCGAATTATAAAATAATTGTTATTAGTCAGTTAGAATTAAAACAATAGTTGACTCAAGTTTTTGTGTTAGAATTTCGACTTGTTAAACACGTCTGGACACACTGTTGTTTACACTGTTCAAATTAAATAAAGATTAAAACGAAAAATTATAGAAGTGTCGATCTTTCTAAAACCGGAATCACCCCAGCGGCCTGCCCGTTCATCAGCGAAGACCAACGTCAGGTGAGTCAACTTCAATTATTATTAATAACTAATAATTAAAATAATAAATAATATCAATGATTAGTATAATTCGTCATTAATTCCGCCTGTAATAATTATTTATAATATAATTGTTTATTCCAAACAATCCTCTCCCGTGCTAGTATTCCTGCGCATAGCAGGTTAGCCGAAACGTGGAGATTGTTGACCAGTGTCCTAAACTCCGATCATCGCTACATACTCTAACAAGAAATATCTAATTGAAACAGTCCCTAGACTGTTTCTGGTGGCAGCGACTACTACATTGTTTAAAATTTCAAAATTTGAATAGCGAAACGTAACAATATATATATATTAGATAAAAATTTTGGTACCAGTATAACTTGGAAATTGTAAGCGTTGCTCGCTCGCTCCGCTCGCTCGTAAAAATCTAGTCCAACCTCACAATCGATCCGACACGTTCGCAAATTTGAAATAAGTCGCCTCCGTATCGAATAACGAACGCAAGAGGTATTGGTTTTAGGTTAGGCTATAATTTTCGAGCGAGCGCAGCGAGCGAGGGACGCGTAAAGGCGTGTCACAAACCAACGGTTTGGCACATAGGAACAGTGAAATATTCGCACCAGTCCGAGGAGCCGGAAGTCTTTATCGAACTGCGTACTGACAAAAGTTTACAGTTTATCAATAGTTTTACATAAATAGTAATATTTCCACATAGTACAGTGCAAAGTGAGATCCGAAATCGCAGACAAAATTAGGTAATAACAGGAAATATATGCAAGGCAATATAAGGTATATGTATAGCTTGGAAATCGTAGGCGTTGCTCGTTCGCTCCGCTCGCTCGTAGAAATCTAGTCCAACCTCACAATCGATCCGACACGTTCGCAAATTTGAAATAAGTCGCCTCCGTATCGAATAACGAACGCAAGAGGTATTGGTTTTAGGTTAGGCTATAATTTTCGGGCGAGCCTTGCGAGCGAGGGACGCGTAAAGGTGTGTCACAAACAAACGGTTTGGCACATAGGGACATTGAAATATTCGCACCAGTCCGAGGAGCCGGAAGTCTTTATCGAACTGCGTACTGACAGAAGTTTACAGTTTATCAATAGTTTTACATAAATAGTAATATTTCCACATAGTACAGTGCAACGTGAGGTCCGAAATCGCAGACAAAATTAGGTAATAACAGGAAATATATGCAAGGCAATATAAGGTATATGTATAGCATGGAAATTGTAAGCGTTGCTCGTTCGCTCCGCTCGCTCGTAAAAATCTAGTCCAACCTCACAATCGATCCGACACGTTCGCAAATTTGAAATAAGTCGCCTCCGTATCGAATAACGAACGCAAGAGGTATTGGTTTTAGGTTAGGCTATAATTTTCGAGCGAGCGCAGCGAGCGAGGGACACGTAAAGGCGTGTCACAAACCAACGGTTTGGCACATAGGGACATTGAAATATTCGCACCAGTCCGAGGAGCCGGAAGTCTTTATCGAACTGCGTACTGACAAAAGTTTACAGTTTATCAATAGTTTTACATAAATAGTAATATATCCACATAGTACAGTGAAACGTGTGGTCCGAAATCGCTGACAGAATTAGGCAATAACAGGAAATATATGCAAGTCAATATAAGGTATATGTATAGCTTGGAAATTGTAATCGTTGCTCGCTCTCTCCGCTCGCTCGCTCCGCTCGCTCGTAAAAATCTAGTCCAACCTCACAACCGATCCGACACGTTCGAAAATTTAAAATAAGTCGCCTCCTTATCGAATAACGAACGCAAGGGGGATTGGTTTTAGGTTAGGCTATAGTTTTCGAGGGAGCGCAGCGAGCGAGGCACGCGTAAAGGTGTGTCACAAACCAACGGTTTGGCACATAGGGACATTGAAATATTCGCACCAGTCCGAGGAGCCGGAAGTCTTTATCGAACTGCGTACTGACGAAAGTTTACAGTTTATCAATAGTTTTACATAAATAGTAATATTTCCACATAGTACAGTGCAACGTGAGGTCCGAAATCGCAGACAAAATTAGGTAATAACAGGAAATATATGCAAGGCAATATAAGGTATATGTATAGCTTGGAAATTGTAAGCGTTGCTCGTTCGCTCCGCTCGCTCGTAAAAATCTAGTCCAACCTCACAATCGATCCGACACGTTCGCAAATTTGAAATAAGTCGCCTCCGTATCGAATAACGAACGCAAGAGGTATTGGTTTTAGGTTAGGCTATAATTTTCGAGCGAGCGCGGCGAGCGAGGGACGCGTAAAGGTGTGTCACAAACCAACGTTTGGGCAAATAGAGACATTGAAGTATTCGCAACAGCCTCAGGAGCCGGAAGTCTTTATCGAACTGCGTACTGACAAAAGATTACAGTTTATCAATAATTTTACATAAATAGTAATATTTCCACATAGTACAGTGCAACGTGAGGTCCGAAATCGCAGACAAAATTAGGTAACAACAGGAAATATATGCAAGGCAATATAAGGTATATGTATAGCTAGGAAATTGTAAGCGTTGCTCGCTCGCTCCGCTCGCTCGTAAAAATCTAGTCCAACCTCACAATCGATCCGACACGTTCGCAAATTTGAAATAAGTCGCCTCCGTATCGAATAACGAACGCAAGAGGTATTGGTTTTAGGTTAGGCTATAGTTGTCGAGCGAGCGCAGCGAGCGAGGGACGCGTAAGGGTGTGTCACAAAGCAACGGTTTGGCACATAGGGACATTGAAATATTCGCACCAGCCCGAGGAGCCGCTAGTCTTTATCGAATTGCGTACTGACAAAAGTTTACAGTTTATCAATAGTTTTACATAAATAGTAATATCTCCACATAGTACAGTGCAACGTGAGGTCCAAAATCGCATTTCAAATTAGGTAATAACAGGAAATATATGCAAGGTAATATATCGCAAATGTATAGTTTGGAAATTGTAATCGTTGCTCGCTCGCTCCGCTCGCTCGTAAAAATCTAGTCCAACCTCACAACCGATCCGACACGTTAGCAAATTGGAAATAAGTCGCCTCCTAATCGAATAACGAACGCAAGAGGGCATGGTTTTAGGATAGGCTATAGTTTTCTAGCGAGCGCAGCGAGCGAGGGACGCGTAAGGGTGTGTCACAAAGCAACGGTTTGGCACATAGGGATATTGAAATATTCGCACCAGCCCGAGGTGCCGGAAGTCTTTATCGAATTACGTACTGACAAAAGTTTACAGTTCATCAATAGTTTCACATAAATAGTGATATCTCCACATAGTACAGTGCAACGTGATGTCCGAATTCGCAGACAAAATTAGGTAATAACAGGAAATATATGCAAGGTAATATATCGCAAATGTATAGTTTGGAAATTGTAATCGTTGCTCGCTCGCTCCGCTCGCTCGTAAAAATCTATTCCAACCTCACAACCGATCCGACACGTTAGCAAATTGGAAATAAGTCGCCTCCTTATCGAATAACGAACGCAAGAGGGCATGGTTTTAGGTTAGGCTATAGTTTTCTAGCGAGCGCAGCGAGCAATGGACGCGTAAAGGTGTGTCACAAACCAACGTTTGGACACATAGGGACATTGAAGTATTCGCAACAGCCCCAGGAGCCGGAAGTCTTTATCGAACTGCGTACTGACAAAAGTTTACATTTTATCAATAGTTTTACATAAATAGTAATATTTCCACATAGTACAGTGAAACGTGTGGTCCGAAATCGCTGACATAATTAGGCAATAACAGGAAATATATGCAAGGCAATATAAGGTATATGTATAGCTAGGAAATTGTAATCGTTGCTCGCTCGCTCCGCTCGCTCGTAAAAATCTAGTCCAACCTCACAATCGATCCGACACGTTCGCAAATTTGAAATAAGTCGCCTCCGTATCGAATAACGAACGCAAGAGGTATTGGTTTTAGGTTAGGCTATAGTTGTCGAGCGAGCGCAGCGAGCGAGGGACGCGTAAAGGTGTGTCACAAACCAACGGTTTGGCACATAGGGACATTGAAATATTCGCACCAGCCCGAGGAACCGGAAGTCTTTATCGAACTGCGTACTGACAAAAGTTTACAGTTTATCAATAGTTTTACATAAATAGTAATATTTCCACTTAGTACAGTGCAACGTGAGGTCCGAAATCGCAGACAAAATTAGGTAATAACAGGAAATACATGCAAGGCAATATAAGGTATATACCTTATGAAGCTTATACCAGTTAGAATAAAAGGGAGTAATCGTTACCAGTTAGAATAAAAGGGAGTAATTGTTACCATTTGAATAAAAGAGTAAGAGAGTAATTGTTAGCGGTTCGGGAGAATTTAGCGAAAAATAAAGAAGAGTCAGATTAATTGTTAGCGTTAGCGTTAGCGATTAATTGTTAGTGGTTCAGTTAGAACAGTCAGAGTAATTGTGAAAAGAGAGTAACTGCCATTAGTTGGTTCAGTTAGGATATAGTCAGAGAAATTGTTAGCGTTCGGGAGAATTTAACGAAATTAAAGAAGAGTAATTCAGTTAGAATAAAGAAATAGGATAGAGCAATTGTGATTAGTTGGTTCAGGAGAATTTAGCGAAAATAAGGAGAGTAATTGTTAGTCGTTCAATTGAATTTGAGTGAGTCTGATATCAGTTCGTTCAGTTGATTTAATTAGAATTTAAGTTAGGATTAGAGAATAATTGTTCGTTCCAGTTCGAGTTTAAGAATTACGAGATATAAATGTTATTAGTCAGTTCGAATTATAAAATAATTGTTATTAGTCAGTTAGAATTAAAACAATAGTTGGCTCAAGTTTTTGTGTTAGAATTTCGACTTGTTAAACACGTCTGGACACACTGTTGTTTACACTGTTCAAATTAAATAAAGATTAAAACGAAAAATTATAGAAGTGTCGATCTTTCTAAAACCGGAATCACCCCAGCGGCCTGCCCGTTCATCAGCGGAGACCAACGTCAGGTGAGTCAACTTCAATTATTATTAATAACTAATAATTAAAATAATAAATAATATCAATGATTAGTATAATTCGTCATTAATTCCGCCTGTAATAATTATTTATAATATAATTGTTTATTCCAAACAATCCTCTCCCGTGCTAGTATTCCTGCGCATAGCAGGTTAGCCGAAACGTGGAGATTGTTGACCAGTGTCCTAAACTCCGATCATCGCTACATACTCTAACAAGAAATATCTAATTGAAACAGTCCCTAGACTGTTTCTGGTGGCAGCGACTACTACATTGTTTAAAATTTCAAAATTTGAATAGCGAAACGTAACAATATATATATATTAGATAAAAATTTTGGTACCAGTATAACTTGGAAATTGTAAGCGTTGCTCGCTCGCTCCGCTCGCTCGTAAAAATCTAGTCCAACCTCACAATCGATCCGACACGTTCGCAAATTTGAAATAAGTCGCCTCCGTATCGAATAACGAACGCAAGAGGTATTGGTTTTAGGTTAGGCTATAATTTTCGAGCGAGCGCAGCGAGCGAGGGACGCGTAAAGGCGTGTCACAAACCAACGGTTTGGCACATAGGGACATTGAAATATTCGCACCAGTCCGAGGAGCCGGAAGTCTTTATCGAACTGCGTACTGACAAAAGTTTACAGTTTATCAATAGTTTTACATAAATAGTAATATATCCACATAGTACAGTGAAACGTGTGGTCCGAAATCGCTGACAGAATTAGGCAATAACAGGAAATATATGCAAGTCAATATAAGGTATATGTATAGCTTGGAAATTGTAATCGTTGCTCGCTCTCTCCGCTCGCTCGCTCCGCTCGCTCGTAAAAATCTAGTCCAACCTCACAACCGATCCGACACGTTCGAAAATTTAAAATAAGTCGCCTCCTTATCGAATAACGAACGCAAGGGGGATTGGTTTTAGGTTAGGCTATAGTTTTCGAGCGAGCGCAGCGAGCGAGGCACGCGTAAAGGTGTGTCACAAACCAACGGTTTGGCACATAGGGACATTGAAATATTCGCACCAGTCCGAGGAGCCGGAAGTCTTTATCGAACTGCGTACTGACAGAAGTTTGCAGTTTATCAATAGTTTTACATAAATAGTAATATATCCACATAGTACAGTGAAGCGTGTGGTCCGAAATCGCTGACAGAATTAGGCAATAACAGGAAATATATGCAAGTCAATATAAGGTATATGTATAGCTTGGAAATTGTAATCGTTGCTCGCTCTCTCCGCTCGCTCGCTCCGCTCGCTCGTAAAAATCTAGTCCAACCTCACAACCGATCCGACACGTTCGAAAATTTAAAATAAGTCGCCTCCTTATCGAATAACGAACGCAAGGGGGATTGGTTTTAGGTTAGGCTGTAGTTTTCGAGCGGGCGCAGCGAGCGAGGGACGCGTAAAGGTGTGTCACAAACCAACGGTTTGGCACATAGGAACAGTGAAATATTCGCACCAGTTCGAGGAGCCGGAAGTATTTATCGAACTGCGTACTGACAAAAGTTTACAGTTTATCAATAGTTTTACATAAATAGTAATATTTCCACATAGTACAGTGCAAAGTGAGATCCGAAATCGCAGACAAAATTAGGTAATAACAGGAAATATATGCAAGGCAATATAAGGTATATGTATAGCTTGGAAATTGTAGGCGTTGCTCGTTCGCTCCGCTCGCTCGTAAAAATCTAGTCCAACCTCACAATCGATCCGACACGTTCGCAAATTTAAAATAAGTCGCCTCCTTATGTAATAACGAACGCAAGAGGGATTGTTTTAGGATAGGCTATAGTTTTCGAGCGAGCGCAGCGAGCGAGGGACGCGTAAAGATGTGTCACAAACCAACGTTTGGGCACATAGGGACATTGAAATATTCGCAACAGCCCCAGGAGCCGGAAGTCTTTATCGAACTGCGTACTGACAAAAGTTTACAGTTTATCAATAGTTTTACATAAATAGTAATATTTCCACATAGTACAGTGAAACGTGTGGTCCGAAATCGCTGACAGAATTAGGCAATAACAGGAAATATATGCAAGGCAATATAAGGTATATGTATAGCTTGGAAATTGTAATCGTTGCTCGCTCTCTCCGCTCGCTCGCTCCGCTCGCTCGTAAAAATCTAGTCCAATCTCACAACCGATCAGACACGTTCGAAAATTTAAAATAAGTCGCCTCCTTATCGAATAACGAACGCAAGGGGGATTGGTTTTAGGTTAGGCTATAGTTTTCGAGGGAGCGCAGCGAGCGAGGCACGCGTAAAGGTGTGTCACAAACCAACGGTTTGGCACATAGGGACATTGAAATATTCGCACCAGTCCGAGGAGCCGGAAGTCTTTATCGAACTGCGTACTGACGAAAGTTTACAGTTTATCAATAGTTTTACATAAATAGTAATATTTCCACATAGTACAGTGCAACGTGAGGTCCGAAATCGCAGACAAAATTAGGTAATAACAGGAAATATATGCAAGGCAATATAAGGTATATGTATAGCTTGGAAATTGTAAGCGTTGCTCGTTCGCTCCGCTCGCTCGTAAAAATCTAGTCCAACCTCACAATCGATCCGACACGTTCGCAAATTTGAAATAAGTCGCCTCCGTATCGAATAACGAACGCAAGAGGTATTGGTTTTAGGTTAGGCTATAATTTTCGAGCGAGCGCGGCGAGCGAGGGACGCGTAAAGGTGTGTCACAAACCAACGTTTGGGCAAATAGGGACATTGAAATATTCGCACCAGCCCGAGGAGCCGCTAGTCTTTATCGAATTGCGTACTGACAAAAGTTTACAGTTTATCAATAGTTTTACATAAATAGTAATATCTCCACATAGTACAGTGCAACGTGAGGTCCAAAATCGCATTTCAAATTAGGTAATAACAGGAAATATATGCAAGGTAATATATCGCAAATGTATAGTTTGGAAATTGTAATCGTTGCTCGCTCGCTCCGCTCGCTCGTAAAAATCTAGTCCAACCTCACAACCGATCCGACACGTTAGTAAATTGGAAATAAGTCGCCTCCTAATCGAATAACGAACGCAAGAGGGCATGGTTTTAGGATAGGCTATAGTTTTCTAGCGAGCGCAGCGAGCGAGGGACGCGTAAGGGTGTGTCACAAAGCAACGGTTTGGCACATAGGGATATTGAAATATTCGCACCAGCCCGAGGTGCCGGAAGTCTTTATCGAATTACGTACTGACAAAAGTTTACAGTTCATCAATAGTTTCACATAAATAGTGATATCTCCACATAGTACAGTGCAACGTGATGTCCGAATTCGCAGACAAAATTAGGTAATAACAGGAAATATATGCAAGGTAATATATCGCAAATGTATAGTTTGGAAATTGTAATCGTTGCTCGCTCGCTCCGCTCGCTCGTAAAAATCTATTCCAACCTCACAACCGATCCGACACGTTAGCAAATTGGAAATAAGTCGCCTCCTTATCGAATAACGAACGCAAGAGGGCATGGTTTTAGGTTAGGCTATAGTTTTCTAGCGAGCGCAGCGAGCAATGGACGCGTAAAGGTGTGTCACAAACCAACGTTTGGACACATAGGGACATTGAAGTATTCGCAACAGCCCCAGGAGCCGGAAGTCTTTATCGAACTGCGTACTGACAAAAGTTTACATTTTATCAATAGTTTTACATAAATAGTAATATTTCCACATAGTACAGTGAAACGTGTGGTCCGAAATCGCTGACATAATTAGGCAATAACAGGAAATATATGCAAGGCAATATAAGGTATATGTATAGCTAGGAAATTGTAATCGTTGCTCGCTCGCTCCGCTCGCTCGTAAAAATCTAGTCCAACCTCACAATCGATCCGACACGTTCGCAAATTTGAAATAAGTCGCCTCCGTATCGAATAACGAACGCAAGAGGTATTGGTTTTAGGTTAGGCTATAGTTGTCGAGCGAGCGCAGCGAGCGAGGGACGCGTAAAGGTGTGTCACAAACCAACGGTTTGGCACATAGGGACATTGAAATATTCGCACCAGCCCGAGGAACCGGAAGTCTTTATCGAACTGCGTACTGACAAAAGTTTACAGTTTATCAATAGTTTTACATAAATAGTAATATTTCCACTTAGTACAGTGCAACGTGAGGTCCGAAATCGCAGACAAAATTAGGTAATAACAGGAAATACATGCAAGGCAATATAAGGTATATACCTTATGAAGCTTATACCAGTTAGAATAAAAGGGAGTAATCGTTACCAGTTAGAATAAAAGGGAGTAATTGTTACCATTTGAATAAAAGAGTAAGAGAGTAATTGTTAGCGGTTCGGGAGAATTTAGCGAAAAATAAAGAAGAGTCAGATTAATTGTTAGCGTTAGCGTTAGCGATTAATTGTTAGTGGTTCAGTTAGAACAGTCAGAGTAATTGTGAAAAGAGAGTAACTGCCATTAGTTGGTTCAGTTAGGATATAGTCAGAGAAATTGTTAGCGTTCGGGAGAATTTAACGAAATTAAAGAAGAGTAATTCAGTTAGAATAAAGAAATAGGATAGAGCAATTGTGATTAGTTGGTTCAGGAGAATTTAGCGAAAATAAGGAGAGTAATTGTTAGTCGTTCAATTGAATTTGAGTGAGTCTGATATCAGTTCGTTCAGTTGATTTAATTAGAATTTAAGTTAGGATTAGAGAATAATTGTTCGTTCCAGTTCGAGTTTAAGAATTACGAGATATAAATGTTATTAGTCAGTTCGAATTATAAAATAATTGTTATTAGTCAGTTAGAATTAAAACAATAGTTGGCTCAAGTTTTTGTGTTAGAATTTCGACTTGTTAAACACGTCTGGACACACTGTTGTTTACACTGTTCAAATTAAATAAAGATTAAAACGAAAAATTATAGAAGTGTCGATCTTTCTAAAACCGGAATCACCCCAGCGGCCTGCCCGTTCATCAGCGGAGACCAACGTCAGGTGAGTCAACTTCAATTATTATTAATAACTAATAATTAAAATAATAAATAATATCAATGATTAGTATAATTCGTCATTAATTCCGCCTGTAATAATTATTTATAATATAATTGTTTATTCCAAACAATCCTCTCCCGTGCTAGTATTCCTGCGCATAGCAGGTTAGCCGAAACGTGGAGATTGTTGACCAGTGTCCTAAACTCCGATCATCGCTACATACTCTAACAAGAAATATCTAATTGAAACAGTCCCTAGACTGTTTCTGGTGGCAGCGACTACTACATTGTTTAAAATTTCAAAATTTGAATAGCGAAACGTAACAATATATATATATTAGATAAAAATTTTGGTACCAGTATAACTTGGAAATTGTAAGCGTTGCTCGCTCGCTCCGCTCGCTCGTAAAAATCTAGTCCAACCTCACAATCGATCCGACACGTTCGCAAATTTGAAATAAGTCGCCTCCGTATCGAATAACGAACGCAAGAGGTATTGGTTTTAGGTTAGGCTATAATTTTCGAGCGAGCGCAGCGAGCGAGGGACGCGTAAAGGCGTGTCACAAACCAACGGTTTGGCACATAGGGACATTGAAATATTCGCACCAGTCCGAGGAGCCGGAAGTCTTTATCGAACTGCGTACTGACAAAAGTTTACAGTTTATCAATAGTTTTACATAAATAGTAATATATCCACATAGTACAGTGAAACGTGTGGTCCGAAATCGCTGACAGAATTAGGCAATAACAGGAAATATATGCAAGTCAATATAAGGTATATGTATAGCTTGGAAATTGTAATCGTTGCTCGCTCTCTCCGCTCGCTCGCTCCGCTCGCTCGTAAAAATCTAGTCCAACCTCACAACCGATCCGACACGTTCGAAAATTTAAAATAAGTCGCCTCCTTATCGAATAACGAACGCAAGGGGGATTGGTTTTAGGTTAGGCTATAGTTTTCGAGCGAGCGCAGCGAGCGAGGCACGCGTAAAGGTGTGTCACAAACCAACGGTTTGGCACATAGGGACATTGAAATATTCGCACCAGTCCGAGGAGCCGGAAGTCTTTATCGAACTGCGTACTGACAGAAGTTTGCAGTTTATCAATAGTTTTACATAAATAGTAATATATCCACATAGTACAGTGAAGCGTGTGGTCCGAAATCGCTGACAGAATTAGGCAATAACAGGAAATATATGCAAGTCAATATAAGGTATATGTATAGCTTGGAAATTGTAATCGTTGCTCGCTCTCTCCGCTCGCTCGCTCCGCTCGCTCGTAAAAATCTAGTCCAACCTCACAACCGATCCGACACGTTCGAAAATTTAAAATAAGTCGCCTCCTTATCGAATAACGAACGCAAGGGGGATTGGTTTTAGGTTAGGCTGTAGTTTTCGAGCGGGCGCAGCGAGCGAGGGACGCGTAAAGGTGTGTCACAAACCAACGGTTTGGCACATAGGAACAGTGAAATATTCGCACCAGTTCGAGGAGCCGGAAGTATTTATCGAACTGCGTACTGACAAAAGTTTACAGTTTATCAATAGTTTTACATAAATAGTAATATTTCCACATAGTACAGTGCAAAGTGAGATCCGAAATCGCAGACAAAATTAGGTAATAACAGGAAATATATGCAAGGCAATATAAGGTATATGTATAGCTTGGAAATTGTAGGCGTTGCTCGTTCGCTCCGCTCGCTCGTAAAAATCTAGTCCAACCTCACAATCGATCCGACACGTTCGCAAATTTAAAATAAGTCGCCTCCTTATGTAATAACGAACGCAAGAGGGATTGTTTTAGGATAGGCTATAGTTTTCGAGCGAGCGCAGCGAGCGAGGGACGCGTAAAGATGTGTCACAAACCAACGTTTGGGCACATAGGGACATTGAAATATTCGCAACAGCCCCAGGAGCCGGAAGTCTTTATCGAACTGCGTACTGACAAAAGTTTACAGTTTATCAATAGTTTTACATAAATAGTAATATTTCCACATAGTACAGTGAAACGTGTGGTCCGAAATCGCTGACAGAATTAGGCAATAACAGGAAATATATGCAAGGCAATATAAGGTATATGTATAGCTTGGAAATTGTAATCGTTGCTCGCTCTCTCCGCTCGCTCGCTCCGCTCGCTCGTAAAAATCTAGTCCAATCTCACAACCGATCAGACACGTTCGAAAATTTAAAATAAGTCGCCTCCTTATCGAATAACGAACGCAAGGGGGATTGGTTTTAGGTTAGGCTATAATTTTCGGGCGAGCCTTGCGAGCGAGGGACGCGTAAAGGTGTGTCACAAACCAACGGTTTGGCACATAGGGACATTGAAATATTCGCACCAGTCCGAGGAGCCGGAAGTCTTTATCGAACTGCGTACTGACAGAAGTTTGCAGTTTATCAATAGTTTTACATAAATAGTAATATATCCACATAGTACAGTGAAGCGTGTGGTCCGAAATCGCTGACAGAATTAGGCAATAACAGGAAATATATGCAAGTCAATATAAGGTATATGTATAGCTTGGAAATTGTAATCGTTGCTCGCTCTCTCCGCTCGCTCGCTCCGCTCGCTCGTAAAAATCTAGTCCAACCTCACAACCGATCCGACACGTTCGAAAATTTAAAATAAGTCGCCTCCTTATCGAATAACGAACGCAAGGGGGATTGGTTTTAGGTTAGGCTATAGTTTTCGAGCGGGCGCAGCGAGCGAGGCACGCGTAAAGGTGTATCACAAACCAACGGTTTGGCACATAGGGACATTGAAATATTCGCACCAGTCCGAGGAGCCGGAAGTCTTTATCGAACTGCGTACTGACGAAAGTTTACAGTTTATCAATAGTTTTACATAAATAGTAATATTTCCACATAGTACAGTGCAACGTGAGGTCCGAAATCGCAGACAAAATTAGGTAATAACAGGAAATATATGCAAGGCAATATAAGGTATATGTATAGCTTGGAAATTCTAAGCGTTGCTTGTTCGCTCCGCTCGCTCGTAAAAATCTAGTCCAACCTCACAATCGATCCGACACGTTCGCAAATTTGAAATAAGTCGCCTCCGTATCGAATAACGAACGCAAGAGGTATTGGTTTTAGGTTAGGCTATAATTTTCGAGCGAGCGCAGCGAGCGAGGTACGCGTAAAGGTGTGTCACAAACCAACGTTTGGGCAAATAGAGACATTGAAATATTCGCAACAGCCCCAGGAGCCGGAAGTCTTTATCGAACTGCGTACTGACAAAAGATTACAGTTTATCAATAATTTTACATAAATAGTAATATTTCCACATAGTACAGTGCAACGTGAGGTCCGAAATCGCAGACAAAATTAGGTAATAACAGGAAATATATGCAAGGCAATATAAGGTATATGTATAGCTAGGAAATTGTAAGCGTTGCTCGCTCGTTCCGCTCGCTCGTAAAAATCTAGTCCAACCTCACAATCGATCCGACACGTTCGCAAATTTGAAATAAGTCGCCTCCGTATCGAATAACGAACGCAAGAGGTATTGGTTTTAGGTTAGGCTATAGTTGTCGAGCGAGCGCAGCGAGCGAGGGACGCGTAAAGGTGTGTCACAAACCAACCGTTTGGCACATAGGGACATTGAAATATTCGCACCAGCCCGAGGAACCGGAAGTCTTTATCGAACTGCGTACTGACAAAAGTTTACAGTTTATCAATAGTTTTACATAAATAGTAATATATCCACATAGTACAGTGAAACGTGTGGTCCGAAATCGCTGACAGAATTAGGCAATAACAGGAAATATATGCAAGTCAATATAAGGTATATGTATAGCTTGGAAATTGTAATCGTTGCTCGCTCTCTCCGCTCGCTCGCTCCGCTCGCTCGTAAAAATCTAGTCCAACCTCACAACCGATCCGACACGTTCGAAAATTTAAAATAAGTCGCCTCCTTATCGAATAACGAACGCAAGGGGGATTGGTTTTAGGTTAGGCTATAGTTTTCGAGCGGGCGCAGCGAGCGAGGCACGCGTAAAGGTGTGTCACAAACCAACGGTTTGGCACATAGGGACATTGAAATATTCGCACCAGTCCGAGGAGACGGAAGTCTTTATCGAACTGCGTACTGACGAAAGTTTACAGTTTATCAATAGTTTTACATAAATAGTAATATTTCCACATAGTACAGTGCAACGTGTGGTCCGAAATCGCTGACAGAATTAGGCAATAACAGGAAATATATGCAAGTCAATATAAGGTATATGTATAGCTTGGAAATTGTAATCGTTGCTCGCTCTCTCCGCTCGCTCGTAAAAATCTAGTCCAACCTCACAACCGATCCGACACGTTCGAAAATTTGAAATAAGTCGCCTCCTTATCTAATAACGAACGCAAGAGGGATTGTTTTAGGTTAGGCTATAGTTCTCGAGCGAGCGCAGCGAGCGAGGGACGCGTAAAGGTGTGTCACAAATCAACGGTTTGGCACATAGGGACATTGAAATATTCGCACCAGTCCGAGGAGTCGGAAGTCTTTATCGAACTGCGTACTGACAAAAGTTTACAGTTTATCAATAGCTTTACATAAATAGTAATATATCCACATAGTACAGTGAAACGTGTGGTCCGAAATCGCTGACAGAATTAGGCAATAACAGGAAATATATGCAAGTCAATATAAGGTATATGTATAGCTTGGAAATTGTAATCGTTGCTCGCTCTCTCCGCTCGCTCGTAAAAATCTAGTCCAACCTCACAACCGATCCGACACGTTCGAAAATTTAAAATAAGTCGCCTCCTTATCGAATAACGAACGCAAGGGGGATTGGTTTTAGGTTAGGCTATAGTTTTCGAGCGGGCGCAGCGAGCGAGGCACGCGTAAAGGTGTGTCACAAACCAACGGTTTGGCACATAGGGACATTGAAATATTCGCACCAGTCCGAGGAGCCGGAAGTCTTTATCGAACTGCGTACTGACGAAAGTTTACAGTTTATCAATAGTTTTACATAAATAGTAATATTTCCACATAGTACAGTGCAACGTGAGGTCCGAAATCGCAGACAAAATTAGGTAATAACAGGAAATACATGCAAGTCAATTTAAGGTATATGTATAGCTTGGAAATTGTAAGCGTTGCTCGCTCGCTCCGCTCGCTCGTAAAAATCTAGTCCAACCTCACAATCGATCCGACACGTTCGCAAATTTGAAATAAGTCGCCTCCGTATCGAATAACGAACGCAAGAGGGATTGTTTTAGGTTAGGCTATAGTTCTCGAGCGAGCGCAGCGAGCGAGGGACGCGTAAAGGTGTGTCACAAATCAACGGTTTGGCACATAGGGACATTGAAATATTCGCACCAGCCCGAGGAACCGGAAGTCTTTATCGAACTGCGTACTGACAAAAGTTTACAGTTTATCAATAGTTTTACATAAATAGTAATATTTCCACATAGTACAGTGCAACGTGAGGTCCGAAATCGCAGACAAAATTAGGTAATAACAGGAAATACATGCAAGTCAATTTAAGGTATATGTATAGCTTGGAAATTGTAAGCGTTGCTCGCTCGCTCCGCTCGCTCGTAAAAATCTAGTCCAACCTCACAATCGATCCGACACGTTCGCAAATTTGAAATAAGTCGTCTCCGTATCGAATAACGAACGCAAGGGGTATTGGTTTTAGGTTAGGCTATAGTTTTCGAGCGAGCGCAGCGAGCGCGGGACGCATAAAGGTGTGTCACAAACCAACGATTGGGCACATAGGGACATTGAAATATTCGCAACAGCCCCAGGAGCCGGAAGTCTTTATCGAACTGCGTACTGACAAAAGTTTACATTTTATCAATAGTATTACATAAATAGTAATATTTCCACATAGTACAGTGAAACGTGTGGTCCGAAATCGCTGACAGAATTAGGCAATAACAGGAAATAGATGCAAGGCAATATAAGGTATATGTATAGCTTGGAAATTGTAAGCGTTGCTCGCTCGCTCCGCTCGCTCGTAAAAATCTAGTCCAACCTCACAATCGATCCGACACGTTCGCAAATTTGAAATAAGTCGCCTCCGTATCGAATAACGAACGCAAGAGGTATTGGTTTTAGGTTAGGCTATAGTTCTCGAGCGAGCGCAGCGAGCGCGGGACGCATAAAGGTGTGTCACAAACCAACGTTTGGGCACATAGGGACATTGAAATATTCGCAACAGCCCCAGTAGCCGGAAGTCTTTATCGAATTGCGTACTGACCAAAGTTTACAGTTTATCAATAGTTTTACATAAATAGTAATATTTCCACATAGTACAGTGAAACGTGTGGTCCGAAATCGCTGACAGAATTAGGCAATAACAGGAAATATATGCAAGGCAATATAAGTTATATGTATAGCTTGGAAATTGTAATCGTTGCTCGCTCTCTCCGCTCTCTCGCTCCGCTCGCTCGTAAAAATCTAGTCCAACCTCACAACCGATCCGACACGTTCGAAAATTTAAAATAAGTCGCCTCCTTATCGAATAACGAACGCAAGGGGGATTGGTTTTAGGTTAGGCTATAGTTTTCGAGCGAGCTTAGCGAGGGAGGGACGCGTAAAGGTGTGTCACAAACCAACGGTTTGGCACATAGGGACATTGAAATATTCGCACCAGACCGAGGAGCCGGAAGTCTTTATCGAACTGCGTACTGACAAAAGTTTACAGTTTATCAATAGTTTTACATAAATAGTAATATTTCCACATAGTACAGTGCAACGTGAGGTCCGAAATCGCAGACAAAATTAGGTAATAACAGGAAATATATGCAAGGCAATATAAGGTATATATATAGCTTGGAAATTGTAATCGTTGCTCGCTCGCTCCGCTCGCTCGTAAAAGTCTAGTCCAACCACACAACCGATCCTACACGTTCGAAAACTTAAAATAAGTCGCCTCCTTATCGAATAACGAACGCAAGGGGGATTGGTCTTAGGGTAAGCTATAGTTTTCGAGCAAGCGCAGCGGGCGAGGCACGCGTAAAGGTGGGTCACAAACCAACGGTTTGGCACATAGGGACATTGAAATATTCGCACCAGTCCGAGAAGCCGGAAGTCTTTATCGATCTGCGTACTGACGAAAGTTTACAGTTTATCAATAGTTTTACATAAATAGTAATATTTCCACATAGTACAGTGCAACGTGAGGTCCGATATCGCAGACAAAATTAGGTAATAACAGGAAATATATGCAAGGCATTATAAGGTATATGTATAGCTTGGAAATTGTAAGCGTTGCTTGTTCGCTCCGCGCGCTCGTAAAAATCTAGTCCAACCTCACAATCGATCCGACACGTTCGCAAATTTGAAATAAGTCGCCTCCGCATCGAATAACGAACGCAAGAGGTATTGGTTTTAGGTTAGGCTATAGTTTTCGAGCGAGCGCAGCGAGCGAGGGACGCGTAAAGGTGTGTCACAAACCAACGTTTGGGCTCATAGGGACATTGAAATATTCGCAACAGCCCCAGGAGCCGGAAGTCTTTATCGAACTGCGTACTGACAAAAGTTTACATTTTATCAATAGTTTTACATAAATTGTAACATTTCTACATAGTACAGTGAAACGTGTGGTCCGAAATCGCTGACAGAATTAGGCAATAACAGGAAATATATGCAAGGCAATATAAGGTATATTTATAGCTTGGAAATTGTAATCGTTGCTCGCTCGCTCCGCTGGCTCGTAAAACTCTAGTCCAACCTCACAACCGATCCGACACGTTCGAAAATTTGAAATAAGTCGCCTCCGTATCGAATAACGAACGCAAGAGGTATTGGTTTTAGGTTAGGCTATAATTTTCGGGCGAGCCTTGCGAGCGAGGGACGCGTAAAGGTGTGTCACAAACCAACGGTTTGGTACATAGGGACATTGAAATATTCGCACCAGTCCGAGGAGCCGGAAGTCTTTATCGAACTGCGTACTGACAGAAGTTTACAGTTTATCAATAGTTTTACATAAATAGTGATATTTCCACATAGTACAGTGCAACGTGCGGTCCGAAATCGCAGACAAAATTAGGTAATAACAGGAAATATATGCAAGGCAATATAAGGTATATGTATAGCTTGGAAATTGTAAGCGTTGCTCGTTCGCTCCGCTCGCTCGTAAAAATCTAGTCTAACCTCACAATCGATCCGACACGTTCGCAAATTTGAAATAAGTCGCCTCCGTATCGAATAACGAACGCAAGAGGTATTAGTTTTAGGTTAGGCTATAATTTTCGAGCGAGCGCAGCGAGCGAGGGACGCGTAAAGGTGTGTCACAAACCAACCGTTTGGCACATAGGGACATTGAAATATTCCCAACTGCCCCAGGAGCCGGAAGTCTTTATCGAACTGTGTACTGACAAATGTTTACAGTTTATCAATAGTTTTACATACATAGTAATATTTCCACATAGTACAGTGAAACGTGTGGTCCGAAATCGCTGACAGAATTAGGCAATAACAGGAAATATATGCAAGGCAATATAAGGTATATTTATAGCTTGGAAATTGTAATCGTTGCTCGCTCGCTCCGCTCGCTCGTAAAACTCTAGTCCAACCTCACAACCGATCCGACACGTTCGAGAATTTAAAATAAGTCGCCTCCTTATCGAATAACGAACGCAAGGGGGATTGGTTTTAGGTTAGGCTATAATTTTCGAGCGAGCGCAGCGAGCGAGGGACGCGTAAAGGTGTGTCACAAACCAACGGTTTGGCACATAGGGCCATTGAAATATTCGCACCAGTCCGAGGAGCCGGAAGTCTTTATCGAACTGCGTACTGACAAAAGTTTACAGTTTATCAATAGTTTTACATAAATAGTAATATTTCCACATAGTGCAGTGAAACGTGTGGTCCGAAATCGCTGACAGAATTAGGCAATAACAGGAAATATATGCAAGGCAATATAAGGTATATGTATAGCTTGGAAATTGTAATCGTTGCTCGCTCTCTCCGCTCGCTCGCTCCGCTCGCTCGTAAAAATCTAGTCCAACCTCACAACCGATCAGACACGTTCGAAAATTTAAAATAAGTCGCCTCCTTATCGAATAACGAACGCAAGGGGGATTGGTTTTAGGTTAGGCTATAGTTTTCGAGCGGGCGCAGCGAGCGAGGGACGCGTAAAGGTGTGTCACAAACCAACGGTTTGGCACATAGGAACAGTGAAATATTCGCACCAGTCCGAGGAGCCGGAAGTCTTTATCGAACTGCGTACTGACAAAAGTTTACAGTTTATCAATAGTTTTACATAAATAGTAATATTTCCACATAGTACAGTGCAAAGTGAGATCCGAAATCGCAGACAAAATTAGGTAATAACAGGAAATATATGCAAGGCAATATAAGGTATATGTATAGCATGGAAATTGTAAGCGTTGCTCGTTCGCTCCGCTCGCTCGTAAAAATCTAGTCCAACCTCACAATCGATCCGACACGTTCGCAAATTTGAAATAAGTCGCCTCCGTATCGAATAACGAATGCAAGAGGTATTGGTTTTAGGTTAGGCTATAATTTTCGAGCGAGCGCAGCGAGCGAGGGACGCGTAAAGGCGTGTCACAAACCAACGGTTTTGGCACATAGGGACATTGAAATATTCGCACCAGTCCGAGGAGCCGGAAGTCTTTATCGAACTGCGTACTGACAAAAGTTTACAGTTTATCAATAGTTTTACATAAATAGTAATATTTCCACATAGTACAGTACAACGTGAGGTCCGAAATCGCAGACAAAATTAGGTAATAACAGGAAATATATGCAAGGCAATATAAGGTATATGTATCGCTTGGAAATTGTAAGCGTGGCTCGCTCGCTCCGCTCGCTCGTAAAAATCTAGTCCAACCTCACAATCGATCCGACACTTTCGCAAATTTGAAATAAGTCGCCTCCGTATCGAATAACGAACGCAAGAGGTATTGGTTTTAGGTTAGGCTATAGTTTTCGAGCGAGCGCAGCGAGCGCGGGACGCATAAAGGTGTGTCACACACCAACGTTTGGGCACATAGGGACATTGAAATATTCGCAACAGCCCCAGGAGCCGGAAGTCTTTATCGAACTGCGTACTGACAAAAGATTACAGTTTATCAATAATTTTACATAAATAGTAATATTTCCACATAGTACAGTGCAACGTGAGGTCCGAAATCGCAGACAAAATTAGGTAATAACAGGAAATATATGCAAGGCAATATAAGGTATATGTATAGCTAGGAAATTGTAATCGTTGCTCGTTCGCTCCGCTCGCTCGTAAAAATCTAGTCCAACCTCACAATCGATCCGACACGTTCGCAAATTTGAAATAAGTCGCCTCCGTATCGAATAACGAACGCAAGAGGTATTGGTTTTAGGTTAGGCTATAATTTTCGAGCGAGCGCAGCGAGCGAGGGACGCGTAAAGGTGTGTCACAAACCAACGTTTGGGCAAATAGAGACATTGAAATATTCGCAACAGCCCCAGGAGCCGGAAGTCTTTATCGAACTGCGTACTGACAAAAGATTACAGTTTATCAATAATTTTACATAAATAGTAATATTTCCACATAGTACAGTGCAACGCGAGGTCCGAAATTGCAGACAAAATTAGGTAATAACAGGAATTATATGCAAGGCAATATAAGGTATATATATAGCTTGGAAATTGTAATCGTTGCTCGCTCGCTCCGCTCGCTCGTAAAAATCTAGTCCAACCACACAACCGATCCTACACGTTCGAAAATTTAAAATAAGTCGCCTCCTTATGTAATAACGAACGCAAGAGGTATTGGTTTTAGGTTAGGCTATAGTTTTCGAGCGAGCGCAGCGAGCGCGGGACGCATAAAGGTGTGTCACAAACCAACGTTTGGGCACATAGGGACATTGAAATATTCGCAACAGCCCCAGGAGCCGGAAGTCTTTATCGAACTGCGTACTGACAAAAGTTTACATTTTATCAATAGTATTACATAAATAGTAATATTTCCACATAGTACAGTGAAACGTGTGGTCCGAAATCGCTGACAGAATTAGGCAATAACAGGAAATAGATGCAAGGCAATATAAGGTATATGTATAGCTTGGAAATTGTAAGCGTTGCTCGCTCGCTCCGCTCGCTCGTAAAAATCTAGTCCAACCTCACAATCGATCCGACACGTTCGCAAATTTGAAATAAGTCGCCTCCGTATCGAATAACGAACGCAAGAGGTATTGGTTTTAGGTTAGGCTATAGTTCTCGAGCGAGCGCAGCGAGCGCGGGACGCATAAAGGTGTGTCACAAACCAACGTTTGGGCACATAGGGACATTGAAATATTCGCAACAGCCCCAGTAGCCAGAAGTCTTTATCGAATTGCGTACTGACCAAAGTTTACAGTTTATCAATAGTTTTACATAAATAGTAATATTTCCACATAGTACAGTGAAACGTGTGGTCCGAAATCGCTGACAGAATTAGGCAATAACAGGAAATATATGCAAGGCAATATAAGGTATATGTATAGCTTGGAAATTGTAATCGTTGATCGCTCGCTCCGCTCCCTCGTAAAAATCTAGTCCAACCTCACAATCGATCCGACACGTTCGCAAATTTGAAATAAGTCGCCTCCTTATCTAATAACGAACGCAAGAGGGATTGTTTTAGGTTAGGCTATAGTTTTCGAGCGAGCTTAGCGAGCGAGGGACGCGTAAAGGTGTGTCACAAACCAACGGTTTGGCACATAGGGACATTGAAATATTCGCACCAGTCCGAGGAGCCGGAAGTCTTTATCGAACTGCGTACTGACAAAAGTTTACAGTTTATCAATAGTTTTACATAAATAGTAATATTTCCACATAGTAAAGTGCAACGTGAGGTCCGAAATCGCAGACAAAATTAGGTAATAACAGGAAATATATGCAAGGCAATATAAGGTATATGTATAGCTTGGAAATTGTAAGCGTTGCTCGTTCGCTCCGCTCGCTCGTAAAAATCTAGTCCAACCTCGCAATCGATCCGACACGTTCGCAAATTTGAAATAAGTCGCCTCCTTATCTAATAACGAACGCAAGAGGGATTGTTTTAGGTTAGGCTATAGTTTTCGAGCGAGCGCAGCGAGCGAGAGACGCGTAAAGGTGTGTCACAAACCAACGTTTGGGCACATAGGGACATTGAAATATTCGCAACAGCCCCAGGAGCCGGAAGTCTTTATCGAACTGCGTACTGACAAAAGTTTACAGTTTATCAATAGTTTTACATAAATTGTAACATTTCTACATAGTACAGTGAAACGTGTGGTCCGAAATCGCTGACAGAATTAGGCAATAACAGGAAATATATGCAAGGCAATATAAGGTATATGTATAGCTTGGAAATTGTAATCGTTGCTCGCTCGCTCCGCTCGCTCGTAAAAATATAGTCCAACCTCACAACCGATCCTACACGTTCGAAAATTTAAAATAAGTCGCCTCCTTATAGAATAACGAACGCAAGGGGGATTGGTCTTAGGTTAAGCTATAGTTTTCGAGCGAGCGCAGCGGGCGAGGCACGCGTAAAGGTGCGTCACAAACCAACGGTTTGGCACATAGGGACATTGAAATATTCGCACCAGTCCGAGGAGCCGGAAGTCTTTATCGATCTGCGTACTGACGAAAGTTTACAGTTTATCAATAGTTTTACATAAATAGTAATATTTCCACATAGTACAGTGCAACGTGAGGTCCGAAATCGCAGACAAAATTAGGTAATAACAGGAAATATATGCAAGGCAATATAAGGTATATGTATAGCTTGGAAATTGTAAGCGTTGCTTGTTCGCTCCGCTCGCTCGTAAAAATCTAGTCCAACCTCACAATCGATCCGACACGTTCGCAAATTTGAAATAAGTCGCCTCCGTATCGAATAACGAACGCAAGAGGTATTGGTTTTAGGTTAGGCTATAGTTTTCGAGCGAGCGCAGCGAGCGAGGGACGCGTAAAGGTGTGTCACAAACCAACGTTTGGGCTCATAGGGACATTGAAATATTCGCAACAGCCCCAGGAGCCGGAAGTCTTTATCGAACTGCGTACTGACAAAAGTTTACATTTTATCAATAGTTTTACATAAATTGTAACATTTCTACATAGTACAGTGAAACGTGTGGTCCGAAATCGCTGACAGAATTAGGCAATAACAGGAAATATATGCAAGGCAATATAAGGTATATGTATAGCTTGGAAATTGTAATCGTTGCTCGCTCGCTCCGCTCGCTCGTAAAAATCTAGTCCAACCTCACAACCGATCCGACACGTTCGAAAATTTAAAATAAGTCGCCACCTTATCGAATAACGAACGCAAGGGGGATTGGTTTTAGGTTAGGCTATAATTTTCGAGCGAGCGCAGCGAGCGAGGGACGCGTAAAGGTGTGTCACAAACCAACGGTTTGGCACATAGGGCCATTGAAATATTCGCACCAGTCCGAGGAGCCGGAAGTCTTCATCGAACTGCGTACTGACAAAAGTTTACAGTTTACCAATAGTTTTACATAAATAGTAATATTTCCACATAGTACAGTGCAACGTGAGGTCCGAAATCGCAGATAAAATTAGGTAATAACAGGAAATATATGCAAGGCAATATAAGGTATATGTATAGCTTGGAAATTGTAAGCGTTGCTCGCTCGCTCCGCTCGCTCGTAAAAATCTAGTCCAACCTCACAATCGATCCGACACGTTCGCAAATTTGAAATAAGTCGCCTCCTTATGTAATAACGAACGCAAGAGGGATTGTTTTAGGATAGGCTATAGTTTTCGAGCGAGCGCAGCGAGCGAGGGACGCGTAAAGATGTGTCACAAACCAACGTTTGGGCACATAGGGACATTGAAATATTCGCAACAGCCCCAGGAGCCGGAAGTCTTTATCGAACTGCGTACTGACAAAAGTTTACAGTTTATCAATAGTTTTACATAAATAGTAATATTTCCACATAGTACAGTGAAACGTGTGGTCCGAAATCGCTGACAGAATTAGGCAATAACAGGAAATATATGCAAGGCAATATAAGGTATATGTATAGCTTGGAAATTGTAATCGTTGCTCGCTCTCTCCGCTCGCTCGCTCCGCTCGCTCGTAAAAATCTAGTCCAACCTCACAACCGACCCGACACGTTCGAAAATTTAAAATAAGTCGCCTCCTTATCGAATAACGAACGCAAGGGGGATTGGTTTTAGGTTAGGCTATAGTTTTCGAGCGAGCGCAGCGAGCGAGGCACGCGTAAAGGTGTGTCACAAACCAACGGTTTGGCACATAGGGACATTGAAATATTCGCACCAGTCCGAGGAGCCGGAAGTCTTTATCGAACTGCGTACTGACAAAAGTTTACAGTTTATCAATTGTTTTACATAAATAGTAATATTTCCACATAGTACAGTGCAACGTGAGGTCCGAAATCGCAGACAAAATTAGGTAATAACAAGAAATACATGCAAGTCAATATAAGGTATATGTATAGCTTGGAAATTGTAAGCGTTGCTCGCTCGCTCCGCTCGCTCGTAAAAATCTAGTCCAACCTCACAATCGATCCGACACGTTCGCAAATTTGAAATAAGTCGCCTCCGTATCGAATAACGAACGCAAGAGGTATTGGTTTTAGGTTAGGCTATAGTTTTCGAGCGAGCGCAGCGAGCGCGGGACGCATAAAGGTGTGTCACAAACCAACGTTTGGGCACATAGGGACATTGAAATATTCGCAACAGCCCCAGGAGCCGGAAGTCTTTATCGAACTGCGTACTGACAAAAGTTTACATTTTATCAATAGTATTACATAAATAGTAATATTTCCACATAGTACAGTGAAACGTGTGGTCCGAAATCGCTGACAGAATTAGGCAATAACAGGAAATAGATGCAAGGCAATATAAGGTATATGTATAGCTTGGAAATTGTAAGCGTTGCTCGCTCGCTCCGCTCGCTCGTAAAAATCTAGTCCAACCTCACAATCGATCCGACACGTTCGCAAATTTGAAATAAGTCGCCTCCGTATCGAATAACGAACGCAAGAGGTATTGGTTTTAGGTTAGGCTATAGTTCTCGAGCGAGCGCAGCGAGCGCGGGACGCATAAAGGTGTGTCACAAACCAACGTTTGGGCACATAGGGACATTGAAATATTCGCAACAGCCCCAGTAGCCAGAAGTCTTTATCGAATTGCGTACTGACCAAAGTTTACAGTTTATCAATAGTTTTACATAAATAGTAATATTTCCACATAGTACAGTGAAACGTGTGGTCCGAAATCGCTGACAGAATTAGGCAATAACAGGAAATATATGCAAGGCAATATAAGGTATATGTATAGCTTGGAAATTGTAATCGTTGATCGCTCGCTCCGCTCCCTCGTAAAAATCTAGTCCAACCTCACAATCGATCCGACACGTTCGCAAATTTGAAATAAGTCGCCTCCTTATCTAATAACGAACGCAAGAGGGATTGTTTTAGGTTAGGCTATAGTTTTCGAGCGAGCGCAGCGAGCGAGATACGCGTAAAGGTGTGTCACAAACCAACGTTTGGGCACATAGGGACATTGAAATATTCGCAACAGCCCCAGGAGCCGGAAGTCTTTATCGAACTGCGTACTGACAAAAGTTTACAGTTTATCAATAGTTTTACATACATAGTAATATTTCCACATAGTACAGTGAAACGTGTGGACCGAAATCGCTGACAGAATTAGGCAATAACAGGAAATATATGCAAGGCAATGTAAGGTATATGTATAGCTTGGAAATTGTAATCGTTGCTCGCTCCCTCCGCTCGCTCGCTCCGCTCGCTCGTAAAAATATAATCCAACCTCACAATCGATCCGACACGTTCGAAAATTTAAAATAAGTCGCCTCCGTATCGAATAACGAACGCAAGAGGTATTGGTTTTAGGTTAGGCTATAGTTTTCGAGCGAGCGCAGCGAGCGAGGGACGCGTAAAGTTGTGTCACAAACCAACGTTTGGGCTCATAGGGACATTGAAATATTCGCAACAGCCCCAGGAGCCGGAAGTCTTTATCGAACTGCGTACTGACAAAGGTTTACATTTTATCAATAGTTTTACATAAATTGTAACATTTCTACATAGTACAGTGAAACGTGTGGTCCGAAATCGCTGACAGAATTAGGCAATAACAGGAAATATATGCAAGGCAATATAAGGTATATGTATAGCTTGGAAATTGTAATCGTTGCTCGCTCGCTCCGCTCGCTCGTAAAAATATAGTCCAACCTCACAACCGATCCTACACGTTCGAAAATTTAAAATAAGTCGCCTCCTTATAGAATAACGAACGCAAGGGGGATTGGTCTTAGGTTAAGCTATAGTTTTCGAGCGAGCGCAGCGGGCGAGGCACGCGTAAAGGTGCGTCACAAACCAACGGTTTGGCACATAGGGACATTGAAATATTCGCAACAGTCCGAGGAGCCGGAAGTCTTTATCGATCTGCGTACTGACGAAAGTTTACAGTTTATCAATAGTTTTACATAAATAGTAATATTTCCACATAGTACAGTGCAACGTGAGGTCCGAAATCGCAGACAAAATTAGGTAATAACAGGAAATATATGCAAGGCAATATAAGGTATATGTATAGCTTGGAAATTGTAAGCGTTGCTTGTTCGCTCCGCTCGCTCGTAAAAATCTAGTCCAACCTCACAATCGATCCGACACGTTCGCAAATTTGAAATAAGTCGCCTCCGTATCGAATAACGAACGCAAGAGGTATTGGTTTTAGGTTAGGCTATAGTTTTCGAGCGAGCGCAGCGAGCGAGGGACGCGTAAAGGTGTGTCACAAACCAACGTTTGGGCTCATAGGGACATTGAAATATTCGCAACAGCCCCAGGAGCCGGAAGTCTTTATCGAACTGCGTACTGACAAAAGTTTACATTTTATCAATAGTTTTACATAAATTGTAACATTTCTACATAGTACAGTGAAACGTGTGGTCCGAAATCGCTGACAGAATTAGGCAATAACAGGAAATATATGCAAGGCAATATAAGGTATATGTATAGCTTGGAAATTGTAATCGTTGCTCGCTCGCTCCGCTCGCTCGTAAAAATCTAGTCCAACCTCACAACCGATCCGACACGTTCGAAAATTTAAAATAAGTCGCCACCTTATCGAATAACGAACGCAAGGGGGATTGGTTTTAGGTTAGGCTATAATTTTCGAGCGAGCGCAGCGAGCGAGGGACGCGTAAAGGTGTGTCACAAACCAACGGTTTGGCACATAGGGACATTGAAATATTCGCACCAGTCCGAGGAGCCGGAAGTCTTCATCGAACTGCGTACTGACAAAAGTTTACAGTTTACCAATAGTTTTACATAAATAGTAATATTTCCACATAGTACAGTGCAACGTGAGGTCCGAAATCGCAGATAAAATTAGGTAATAACAGGAAATATATGCAAGGCAATATAAGGTATATGTATAGTTTGGAAATTGTAAGCGTTGCTCGCTCGCTCCGCTCGCTCGTAAAAATCTAGTCCAACCTCACAATCGATCCGACACGTTCGCAAATTTGAAATAAGTCGCCTCCTTATGTAATAACGAACGCAAGAGGGATTGTTTTAGGATAGGCTATAGTTTTCGAGCGAGCGCAGCGAGCGAGGGACGCGTAAAGATGTGTCACAAACCAACGTTTGGGCACATAGGGACATTGAAATATTCGCAACAGCCCCAGGAGCCGGAAGTCTTTATCGAACTGCGTACTGACAAAAGTTTACAGTTTATCAATAGTTTTACATAAATAGTAATATTTCCACATAGTACAGTGAAACGTGTGGTCCGAAATCGCTGACAGAATTAGGCAATAACAGGAAATATATGCAAGGCAATATAAGGTATATGTATAGCTTGGAAATTGTAATCGTTGCTCGCTCTCTCCGCTCGCTCGCTCCGCTCGCTCGTAAAAATCTAGTCCAACCTCACAACCGACCCGACACGTTCGAAAATTTAAAATAAGTCGCCTCCTTATCGAATAACGAACGCAAGGGGGATTGGTTTTAGGTTAGGCTATAGTTTTCGAGCGAGCGCAGCGAGCGAGGCACGCGTAAAGGTGTGTCACAAACCAACGGTTTGGCACATAGGGACATTGAAATATTCGCACCAGTCCGAGGAGCCGGAAGTCTTTATCGAACTGCGTACTGACAAAAGTTTACAGTTCATCAATTGTTTTACATAAATAGTAATATTTCCACATAGTACAGTGCAACGTGAGGTCCGAAATCGCAGACAAAATTAGGTAATAACAAGAAATACATGCAAGTCAATATAAGGTATATGTATAGCTTGGAAATTGTAAGCGTTGCTCGCTCGCTGCGCTCGCTCGTAAAAATCTAGTCCAACCTCACAATCGATCCGACACGTTCGCAAATTTGAAATAAGTCGCCTCCGTATCGAATAACGAACGCAAGAGGTATTGGTTTTAGGTTAGGCTATAGTTTTCGAGCGAGCGCAGCGAGCGCGGGACGCATAAAGGTGTGTCACAAACCAACGTTTGGGCACATAGGGACATTGAAATATTCGCAACAGCCCCAGGAGCCGGAAGTCTTTATCGAACTGCGTACTGACAAAAGTTTACATTTTATCAATAGTATTACATAAATAGTAATATTTCCACATAGTACAGTGAAACGTGTGGTCCGAAATCGCTGACAGAATTAGGCAATAACAGGAAATAGATGCAAGGCAATATAAGGTATATGTATAGCTTGGAAATTGTAAGCGTTGCTCGCTCGCTCCGCTCGCTCGTAAAAATCTAGTCCAACCTCACAATCGATCCGACACGTTCGCAAATTTGAAATAAGTCGCCTCCGTATCGAATAACGAACGCAAGAGGTATTGGTTTTAGGTTAGGCTATAGTTCTCGAGCGAGCGCAGCGAGCGCGGGACGCATAAAGGTGTGTCACAAACCAACGTTTGGGCACATAGGGACATTGAAATATTCGCAACAGCCCCAGTAGCCGGAAGTCTTTATCGAATTGCGTACTGACCAAAGTTTACAGTTTATCAATAGTTTTACATAAATAGTAATATTTCCACATAGTACAGTGAAACGTGTGGTCCGAAATCGCTGACAGAATTAGGCAATAACAGGAAATATATGCAAGGCAATATAAGGTATATGTATAGCTTGGAAATTGTAATCGTTGATCGCTCGCTCCGCTCCCTCGTAAAAATCTAGTCCAACCTCACAATCGATCCGACACGTTCGCAAATTTGAAATAAGTCGCCTCCTTATCTAATAACGAACGCAAGAGGGATTGTTTTAGGTTAGGCTATAGTTTTCGAGCGAGCTTAGCGAGCGAGGGACGCGTAAAGGTGTGTCACAAACCAACGGTTTGGCACATAGGGACATTGAAATATTCGCACCAGTCCGAGGAGCCGGATGTCTTTATCGAACTGCGTACTGACAAAAGTTTACAGTTTATCAATAGTTTTACATAAATAGTAATATTTCCACATAGTAAAGTGCAACGTGAGGTCCGAAATCGCAGACAAAATTAGGTAATAACAGGAAATATATGCAAGGCAATATAAGGTATATTTATAGCTTGGAAATTGTAAGCGTTGCTCGTTCGCTCCGCTCGCTCGTAAAAATCTAGTCCAACCTCGCAATCGATCCGACACGTTCGCAAATTTGAAATAAGTCGCCTCCTTATCTAATAACGAACGCAAGAGGGATTGTTTTAGGTTAGGCTATAGTTTTCGAGCGAGCGCAGCGAGCGAGAGACGCGTAAAGGTGTGTCACAAACCAACGTTTGGGCACATAGGGACATTGAAATATTCGCAACAGCCCCAGGAGCCGGAAGTCTTTATCGAACTGCGTACTGACAAAAGTTTACAGTTTATCAATAGTTTTACATACATAGTAATATTTCCACATAGTACAGTGAAACGTGTGGACCGAAATCGCTGACAGAATTAGGCAATAACAGGAAATATATGCAAGGCAATGTAAGGTATATGTATAGCTTGGAAATTGTAATCGTTGCTCGCTCCCTCCGCTCGCTCGCTCCGCTCGCTCGTAAAAATATAATCCAACCTCACAATCGATCCGACACGTTCGCAAATTTGAAATAAGTCGCCTCCGTATAGAATAACGAACGCAAGAGGTATTGGTGTTAGGTTAGGCTATAATTTTCGAGCGAGCGCAGCGAGCGAGGGACGCGTAAAGGTGTGTCACAAACCAACGGTTTGGCACATAGGGACATTGAAATATTCGCACCAGTCCGAGGAGCCGGAAGTCTTTATCGAACTGCGTACTGACAAAAGTTTACAGTTTATCAATAGTTTTACATAAATAGTAATATTTCCACATAGTAAAGTGCAACGTGAGGTCCGAAATCGCAGACAAAATTAGGTAATAACAGGAAATATATGCAAGGCAATATAAGGTATATGTATCGCTTGGAAATTGTAAGCGTTGCTCGCTCGCTCCGCTCGCTCGTAAAAATCTAGTCCAACCTCACAATCGATCCGACACGTTCGCAAATTTGAAATAAGTCGCCTCCGTATCGAATAACGAACGCAAGAGGTATTGGTTTTAGATTAGGCTATAGTTTTCGAGCGAGCGCTGCGAGCGCGGGACGCATAAAGGTGTGTCACAAACCAACGTTTGGGCACATAGGGACATTGAAATATTCGCAACAGCCCCAGGAGCCGGAAGTCTTTATCGAACTGCGTACTGACAAAAGATTACAGTTTATCAATAATTTTACATAAATAGTAATATTTCCACATAGTACAGTGCAACGTGAGGTCCGAAATCGCAGACAAAATTAGGTAATAACAGGAAATATATGCAAGGCAATATAAGGTATATGTATAGCTAGGAAATTGTAATCGTTGCTCGTTCGCTCCGCTCGCTCGTAAAAATCTAGTCCAACCTCACAATCGATCCGACGCGTTCGCAAATTTGAAATAAGTCGCCTCCGTATCGAATAACGAACGCAAGAGGTATTGGTTTTAGGTTAGGCTATAATTTTCGAGCGAGCGCAGCGAGCGAGGGACGCGTAAAGGTGTGTGACAAACCAACGTTTGGGCAAATAGAGACATTGAAATATTCGCAACAGCCCCAGGAGCCGGAAGTCTTTATCGAACTGCGTACTGACAAAAGATTACAGTTTATCAATAATTTTACATAAATAGTAATATTTCCACATAGTACAGTGCAACGTGAGGTCCGAAATTGCAGACAAAATTAGGTAATAACAGGAATTATATGCAAGGCAATATAAGGTATATATATAGCTTGGAAATTGTAATCGTTGCTCGCTCGCTCCGCTCGCTCGTAAAAATCTAGTCCAACCACACAACCGATCCTACACGTTCGAAAATTTAAAATAAGTCGCCTCCTTATCGAATAACGAACGCAAGGGGGATTGGTCTTAGGTTAAGCTATAGTTTTCGAGCGAACGCAGCGGGCGAGGCACGCGTAAAGGTGCGTCACAAACCAACGGTTTGGCACATAGGGACATTGAAATATTCGCACCAGTCCGAGGAGCCGGAAGTCTTTATCGATCTGCGTACTGACGAAAGTTTACAGTTTATCAATAGTTTTACATAAATAGTAATATTTCCACATAGTACAGTGCAACGTGAGGTCCGAAATCGCAGACAAAATTAGGTAATAACAGGAAATATATGCAAGGCAATATAAGGTATATGTATAGCTTGGAAATTGTAAGCGTTGCTTGTTCGCTCCGCTCGCTCGTAAAAATCTAGTCCAACCTCACAATCGATCCGACACGTTCGCAAATTTGAAATAAGTCGCCTCCGTATCGAATAACGAACGCAAGAGGTATTGGTTTTAGGTTAGGCTATAGTTTTCGAGCGAGCGCAGCGACCGAGGGACGCGTAAAGGTGTGTCACAAACCAACGTTTGGGCTCATAGGGACATTGAAATATTCGCAACAGCCCCAGGAGCCGGAAGTCTTTATCGAACTGCGTACTGACAAAGGTTTACATTTTATCAATAGTTTTACATAAATTGTAACATTTCTACATAGTACAGTGAAACGTGTGGTCCGAAATCGCTGACAGAATTAGGCAATAACAGGAAATATATGCAAGGCAATATAAGGTATATGTATAGCTTGGAAAGTGTAATCGTTGCTCGCTCGCTCCGCTCGCTCGTAAAAATCTAGTCCAACCACACAACCGATCCTACACGTTCGAAAATTTAAAATAAGTCGCCTCCTTATCGAATAACGAACGCAAGGGGGATTGGTCTTAGGTTAAGCTATAGTTTTCGAGCGAGCGCAGCGGGCGAGGCACGCGTAAAGGTGCGTCACAAACCAACGGTTTGGCACATAGGGACATTGAAATATTCGCACCAGTCCGAGGAGCCGGAAGTCTTTATCGATCTGCGTACTGACGAAAGTTTACAGTTTATCAATAGTTTTACATAAATAGTAATATTTTCACATAGTACAGTGCAACGTGAGGTCCGAAATCGCAGACAAAATTAGGTAATAACAGGAAATATATGCAAGGCAATATAAGGTATATGTATAGCTTGGAAATTGTAAGCGTTGCTTGTTCGCTCCGCTCGCTCGTAAAAATCTAGTCCAACCTCACAATCGATCCGACACGTTCGCAAATTTGAAATAAGTCGCCTCCGTATCGAATAACGAACGCAAGGGGGATTGGTTTTAGGTTAGGCTATAATTTTCGAGCGAGCGCAGCGAGCGAGGGACGCGTAAAGGTGTGTCACAAACCAACGGTTTGGCACATAGGGCCATTGAAATATTCGCACCAGTCCGAGGAGCCGGAAGTCTTCATCGAACTGCGTACTGACAAAAGTTTACAGTTTACCAATAGTTTTACATAAATAGTAATATTTCCACATAGTACAGCGCAACGTGAGGTCCGAAATCGCAGATAAAATTAGGTAATAACAGGAAATATATGCAAGGCAATATAAGGTATATGTATAGCTTGGAAATTGTAAGCGTTGCTCGCTCGCTCCGCTCGCTCGTAAAAATCTAGTCCAACCTCACAATCGATCCGACACGTTCGCAAATTTGAAATAAGTCGCCTCCTTATGTAATAACGAACGCAAGAGGGATTGTTTTAGGATAGGCTATAGTTTTCGAGCGAGCGCAGCGAGCGAGGGACGCGTAAAGATGTGTCACAAACCAACGTTTGGGCACATAGGGACATTGAAATATTCGCAACAGCCCCAGGAGCCGGAAGTCTTTATCGAACTGCGTACTGACAAAAGTTTACAGTTTATCAATAGTTTTACATAAATAGTAATATTTCCACATAGTACAGTGAAACGTGTGGTCCGAAATCGCTGACAGAATTAGGCAACAACAGGAAATATATGCAAGGCAATATAAGGTATATGTATAGCTTGGAAATTGTAATCGTTGCTCGCTCTCTCCGCTCGCTCGCTCCGCTCGCTCGTAAAAATCTAGTCCAACCTCACAACCGACCCGACACGTTCGAAAATTTAAAATAAGTCGCCTCCTTATCGAATAACGAACGCAAGGGGGATTGGTTTTAGGTTAGGCTATAGTTTTCGAGCGAGCGCAGCGAGCGAGGCACGCGTAAAGGTGTGTCACAAACCAACGGTTTGGCACATAGGGACATTGAAATATTCGCACCAGTCCGAGGAGCCGGAAGTCTTTATCGAACTGCGTACTGACAAAAGTTTACAGTTTATCAATTGTTTTACATAAATAGTAATATTTCCACATAGTACAGTGCAACGTGAGGTCCGAAATCGCAGACAAAATTAGGTAATAACAAGAAATACATGCAAGTCAATATAAGGTATATGTATAGCTTGGAAATTGTAAGCGTTGCTCGCTCGCTCCGCTCGCTCGTAAAAATCTAGTCCAACCTGACAATCGATCCGACACGTTCGCAAATTTGAAATAAGTCGCCTCCGTATCGAATAACGAACGCAAGAGGTATTGGTTTTAGGTTAGGCTATAGTTTTCGAGCGAGCGCAGCGAGCGCGGGACGCATAAAGGTGTGTCACAAACCAACGTTTGGGCACATAGGGACATTGAAATATTCGCAACAGCCCCAGGAGCCGGAAGTCTTTATCGAACTGCGTACTGACAAAAGTTTACATTTTATCAATAGTATTACATAAATAGTAATATTTCCACATAGTACAGTGAAACGTGTGGTCCGAAATCGCTGACAGAATTAGGCAATAACAGGAAATAGATGCAAGGCAATATAAGGTATATGTATAGCTAGGAAATTGTAATCGTTGCTCGTTCGCTCCGCTCGCTCGTAAAAATCTAGTCCAACCTCACAATCGATCCGACACGTTCGCAAATTTGAAATAAGTCGCCTCCGTATCGAATAACGAACGCAAGAGGTATTGGTTTTAGGTTAGGCTATAATTTTCGAGCGAGCGCAGCGAGCGAGGGACGCGTAAAGGTGTGTCACAAACCAACGTTTTGGGCAAATAGAGACATTGAAATATTCGCAACAGCCCCAGGAGCCGGAAGTCTTTATCGAACTGCGTACTGACAAAAGATTACAGTTTATCAATAATTTTACATAAATAGTAATATTTCCACATAGTACAGTGCAACGTGAGGTCCGAAATTGCAGACAAAATTAGGTAATAACAGGAATTATATGCAAGGCAATATAAGGTATATATATAGCTTGGAAATTGTAATCGTTGCTCGCTCGCTCCGCTCGCTCGTAAAAAATCTAGTCCAACCACACAACCGATCCTACACGTTCGAAAATTTAAAATAAGTCGCCTCCTTATCGAATAACGAACGCAAGGGGGATTGGTCTTAGGTTAAGCTATAGTTTTCGAGCGAGCGCAGCGGGCGAGGCACGCGTAAAGGTGCGTCACAAACCAACGGTTTTGGCACATAGGGACATTGAAATATTCGCACCAGTCCGAGGAGCCGGAAGTCTTTATCGATCTGCGTACTGACGAAAGTTTACAGTTTATCAATAGTTTTACATAAATAGTAATATTTCCACATAGTACAGTGCAACGTGAGGTCCGAAATCGCAGTCAAAATTAGGTAATAACAGGAAATATATGCAAGGCAA
>NW_026109199.1:0-72271 GCF_024516045.1 Bombus affinis
CTAATTTTGTCAGCCATTTCTGACATCACATTGCACTTTACTATGTGGAAATAGTACTATTTATGTGAAACTATTCATAAACTGTAAACATTTGTCAGTAGGCAATTCGATAAAGACTTCCGGCTCCTCGGGCTGGTGCGAATATTTCAATGACCGTATGTGCCAAACCGTTGGTTTGTGACACACCTTTACACGTCTCTCGCTCGCTACGCTCGCTCGAAAGCTATAGCTTAACCTAAAACCAAGCCATCTTGCGTTCAGTATTCGATATGGCGGTGACATATTTCGAATTTGCGAACATGTCGCATCGGTTGTGAGGTTGGACTAGATTTTTACGAGCGAGCGGAGCGAGCGAGCAACGATCACAATTTCCAAGTTATACATATACCTTATATTGCCTTGCATATATTTCGTGTTATTACCTAATTTTGTCAGCCATTTCTGTCATCACATTGCACTTTACTATGTGGAAATAGTACTATTTATGTGAAACTATTCATAAACTGTAAACATTTGTCAGTAGGCAATTCGATAAAGACTTCCGGCTCCTCGGGCTGGTGCGAATATTTCAATGTCCGTATGTGCCAAACCGTTGGTTTGTGACACACCTTTACGCGTCCCTCGCTCGCTGCGCTCGCTCGAAAACTATTGCCCAACCTAAAACCAATCCATCTTGCGTTCATTATTCGATATGGTGGCGACATATTTCGAATTTGCGAACGTGTCGCATCGGTTGTGAGGTTGGACTAGATTTTTACGACCGAGCGGAGCGAGCGAGAAACGGTGACAACTTCCAAGCTATACATATACCTTATATTGCATTGCATTTGTTTCGTGTTATTACCTAATTTTGTCAGCCATTTCTGACATCACATTGCACTTTACTATGTGGAAATAGTACTATTTATGTGAAACTATTCACAAACTGTAAACATTTGTCAGTAGGCCATAGGATAAAGACTTCCGGCTCCTCGGGCTGGTGCGAATATTTCAATGTCCGTATGTGCCAAACCGTTGGTTTGTGACACACCTTTACGCGTCCCTCGCTAGCTGCGCTCGCTCGAAAACTATTGCCCAACATAAAAACATACATCTTGCGTTCAGTAATCGATATGGTGGTGACATATTTCGAATTTGCGAACGTGTCGCATCGGTTGTGAGTTCGGACTAGATTTTTACGACCGAGCGGAGCGAGCGAGAAACGGTGACAATTTCCAAGCTATACATATACCTTATATTGCATTGCATTTGTTTCGTGTTATTACCTAATTTTGTCAGCCATTTCGGACATCACATTGCACTGTAGTATGAGGAAATAGTACTATTTATGTGAAACTATTCATAAACTGTAAACATTTGTCAGTAGGCAATTCGATAAAGACTTCCGGCTCCTCGGGCTGGGGGAATATTTCAATGTCCCTATGTGCCAAACCGTTGGTTTGTGACACACCATTACACGGCTCTCGCTCGCTACGCTCGCTCGAAAGCTATAGCTTAACCTAAAACCAATCCATCTTGCGTTCAGTATTCGATATGGTGGTGACATATTTCGAATTTGCGAACGTGTCGCATCGGTTGTGACGTTGGACTAGATTTTTACGAGCGAGCGGAGCGAGCGAGCAACGGTGACAATTTCCAGGCTATACATATACCTTATATTGCATTGCATTTGTTTCGTGTTATTACCTAATTTTGTCAGCCATTTCTGACATCACATTGCACTTTACTATGTGGAAATAGTACTATTTATGTGAAACTATTCATAAACTGTAAACATTTGTCAGTAGGCAATTCGATAAAGACTTCCGGCTCCTCGGGCTGGTGCGAATATTTCAATGTCCGTATTTGCCAAACCGTTGGTTTGTGACACACCTTTACGCGTATCTCGCTCGCTGCGCTCGCTCGAAAGCTATAGCCTAACCTAAAACCATACATCTTGCGTTCAGTAATCGATATGGTGGCGACATATTTCGAATTTGCGAACGTGTCGCATCGGTTGTGAGGTTGGACTAGATTTTTACGAGCGAGCGGAGCGAGCGAGCAACGGTGACAACTTCCAAGCTATACATATACCTTATATTGCATTGCATTTGTTTCGTGTTATTACCTAATTTTGTCAGCCATTTCTGACATCACATTGCACTTTACTATGTGGAAATAGTACTATTTATGTGAAACTATTCATAAACTGTAAACATTTGTCAGTAGGCAATTCGATAAAGACTTCCGGCTCCTCGGGCTGGTGCGAATATTTCAATGACCGTATGTGCCAAACCGTTGGTTTGTGACACACCTTTACACGTCTCTCGCTCGCTACGCTCGCTCGAAAGCTATAGCTTAACCTAAAACCAAGCCATCTTGCGTTCAGTATTCGATATGGCGGTGACATATTTCGAATTTGCGAACATGTCGCATCGGTTGTGAGGTTGGACTAGATTTTTACGACCGAGCGGAGCGAGCGAGAAACGGTGACAATTTCCAAGCTATACATATACCTTATATTGCATTGCATTTGTTTCGTGTTATTACCTAATTTTGTCAGCCATTTCTGACATCACATTGCACTTTACTATGTGGAAATAGTACTATTTATGTGAAACTATTCACAAACTGTAAACATTTGTCAGTAGGCCATAGGATAAAGACTTCCGGCTCCTCGGGCTGGTGCGAATATTTCAATGTCCGTATGTGCCAAACCGTTGGTTTGTGACACACCTTTACGCGTCCCTCGCTAGCTGCGCTCGCTCGAAATCTATTGCCCAACATAAAAACATACATCTTGCGTTCAGTAATCGATATGGTGGTGACATATTTCGAATTTGCGAACGTGTCGCATCGGTTGTGAGTTCGGACTAGATTTTTACGAGCGAGCGGAGCGAGCGAGCAACGATCACAATTTCCAAGCTATACATATACCTTATATTGCCTTGCATATGTTTCGTGTTATTACCTAATTTTGTCAGCCATTTCTGACATCACATTGCACTTTACTATGTGGAAATAGTACTATTTATGTGAAACTATTCATAAACTGTAAACATTTGTCAGTAGGCAATTCGATAAAGACTTCCGGCTCCTCGGGCTGGTGCGAATATTTCAATGTCCGTATGTGCCAAACCGTTGGTTTGTGACACACCTTTACACGTCTCTCGCTCGCTACGCTCGCTCGAAAGCTATAGCTTAAACTAAAACCAAGCCATCTTGCGTTCATTATTCGATATGGTGGCGACATATTTCGAATTTGCGAACGTGTCGCATCGGTTGTGAGGTTGGACTAGATTTTTACGAGCGAGCGGAGCGAGCGAGCAACGGTGACAATTTCCAAGCTATACATATACCTTATATTGCATTGCATTTGTTTCGTGTTATTACCTAATTTTGTCAGCCATTTCGGACATCACATTGCACTGTAGTATGTGGAAATAGTACTATTTATGTGAAACTATTCATAAACTGTAAACATTTGTCAGTAGGCAATTCGATAAAGACTTCCGGCTCCTCGGGCTGGGGGAATATTTCAATGTCCCTATGTGCCAAACCGTTGGTTTGTGACACACCATTACACGGCTCTCGCTCGCTACGCTCGCTCGAAAGCTATAGCTTAACCTAAAACCAATCCATCTTGCGTTCAGTATTCGATATGGTGGTGACATATTTCGAATTTGCGAACGTGTCGCATCGGTTGTGACGTTGGACTAGATTTTTACGAGCGAGCGGAGCGAGCGAGCAACGGTGACAATTTCCAGGCTATACATATACCTTATATTGCATTGCATTTGTTTCGTGTTATTACCTAATTTTGTCAGCCATTTCTGACATCACATTGCACTTTACTATGTGGAAATAGTACTATTTATGTGAAACTATTCATAAACTGTAAACATTTGTCAGTAGGCAATTCGATAAAGACTTCCGGCTCCTCGGGCTGGTGCGAATATTTCAATGTCCGTATTTGCCAAACCGTTGGTTTGTGACACACCTTTACGCGTATCTCGCTCGCTGCGCTCGCTCGAAAGCTATAGCCTAACCTAAAACCATACATCTTGCGTTCAGTAATCGATATGGTGGCGACATATTTCGAATTTGCGAACGTGTCGCATCGGTTGTGAGGTTGGACTAGATTTTTACGAGCGAGCGGAGCGAGCGAGCAACGGTGACAACTTCCAAGCTATACATATACCTTATATTGCATTGCATTTGTTTCGTGTTATTACCTAATTTTGTCAGCCATTTCTGACATCACATTGCACTTTACTATGTGGAAATAGTACTATTTATGTGAAACTATTCATAAACTGTAAACATTTGTCAGTAGGCAATTCGATAAAGACTTCCGGCTCCTCGGGCTGGTGCGAATATTTCAATGACCGTATGTGCCAAACCGTTGGTTTGTGACACACCTTTACACGTCTCTCGCTCGCTACGCTCGCTCGAAAGCTGTAGCTTAACCTAAAACCAAGCCATCTTGCGTTCAGTATTCGATATGGCGGTGACATATTTCGAATTTGCGAACATGTCGCATCGGTTGTGAGGTTGGACTAGATTTTTACGAGCGAGCGGAGCGAGCGAGCAACGATCACAATTTCCAAGTTATACATATACCTTATATTGCCTTGCATATATTTCGTGTTATTACCTAATTTTGTCAGCCATTTCTGTCATCACATTGCACTTTACTATGTGGAAATAGTACTATTTATGTGAAACTATTCATAAACTGTAAACATTTGTCAGTAGGCAATTCGATAAAGACTTCCGGCTCCTCGGGCTGGTGCGAATATTTCAATGTCCGTATGTGCCAAACCGTTGGTTTGTGACACACCTTTACGCGTCCCTCGCTCGCTGCGCTCGCTCGAAAACTATTGCCCAACCTAAAACCAATCCATCTTGCGTTCATTATTCGATATGGTGGCGACATATTTCGAATTTGCGAACGTGTCGCATCGGTTGTGAGGTTGGACTAGATTTTTACGACCGAGCGGAGCGAGCGAGAAACGGTGACAACTTCCAAGCTATACATATACCTTATATTGCATTGCATTTGTTTCGTGTTATTACCTAATTTTGTCAGCCATTTCTGACATCACATTGCACTTTACTATGTGGAAATAGTACTATTTATGTGAAACTATTCACAAACTGTAAACATTTGTCAGTAGGCCATAGGATAAAGACTTCCGGCTCCTCGGGCTGGTGCGAATATTTCAATGTCCGTATGTGCCAAACCGTTGGTTTGTGACACACCTTTACGCGTCCCTCGCTAGCTGCGCTCGCTCGAAAACTATTGCCCAACATAAAAACATACATCTTGCGTTCAGTAATCGATATGGTGGTGACATATTTCGAATTTGCGAACGTGTCGCATCGGTTGTGAGTTCGGACTAGATTTTTACGACCGAGCGGAGCGAGCGAGAAACGGTGACAATTTCCAAGCTATACATATACCTTATATTGCATTGCATTTGTTTCGTGTTATTACCTAATTTTGTCAGCCATTTCGGACATCACATTGCACTGTAGTATGAGGAAATAGTACTATTTATGTGAAACTATTCATAAACTGTAAACATTTGTCAGTAGGCAATTCGATAAAGACTTCCGGCTCCTCGGGCTGGGGGAATATTTCAATGTCCCTATGTGCCAAACCGTTGGTTTGTGACACACCATTACACGGCTCTCGCTCGCTACGCTCGCTCGAAAGCTATAGCTTAACCTAAAACCAATCCATCTTGCGTTCAGTATTCGATATGGTGGTGACATATTTCGAATTTGCGAACGTGTCGCATCGGTTGTGACGTTGGACTAGATTTTTACGAGCGAGCGGAGCGAGCGAGCAACGGTGACAATTTCCAGGCTATACATATACCTTATATTGCATTGCATTTGTTTCGTGTTATTACCTAATTTTGTCAGCCATTTCTGACATCACATTGCACTTTACTATGTGGAAATAGTACTATTTATGTGAAACTATTCATAAACTGTAAACATTTGTCAGTAGGCAATTCGATAAAGACTTCCGGCTCCTCGGGCTGGTGCGAATATTTCAATGTCCGTATTTGCCAAACCGTTGGTTTGTGACACACCTTTACGCGTATCTCGCTCGCTGCGCTCGCTCGAAAGCTATAGCCTAACCTAAAACCATACATCTTGCGTTCAGTAATCGATATGGTGGCGACATATTTCGAATTTGCGAACGTGTCGCATCGGTTGTGAGGTTGGACTAGATTTTTACGAGCGAGCGGAGCGAGCGAGCAACGGTGACAACTTCCAAGCTATACATATACCTTATATTGCATTGCATTTGTTTCGTGTTATTACCTAATTTTGTCAGCCATTTCTGACATCACATTGCACTTTACTATGTGGAAATAGTACTATTTATGTGAAACTATTCATAAACTGTAAACATTTGTCAGTAGGCAATTCGATAAAGACTTCCGGCTCCTCGGGCTGGTGCGAATATTTCAATGACCGTATGTGCCAAACCGTTGGTTTGTGACACACCTTTACACGTCTCTCGCTCGCTACGCTCGCTCGAAAGCTATAGCTTAACCTAAAACCAAGCCATCTTGCGTTCAGTATTCGATATGGCGGTGACATATTTCGAATTTGCGAACATGTCGCATCGGTTGTGAGGTTGGACTAGATTTTTACGAGCGAGCGGAGCGAGCGAGCAACGGTGACAACTTCCAAGCTATACATATACCTTATATTGCATTGCATTTGTTTCGTGTTATTACCTAATTTTGTCAGCCATTTCTGACATCACATTGCACTTTACTATGTGGAAATAGTACTATTTATGTGAAACTATTCATAAACTGTAAACATTTGTCAGTAGGCAATTCGATAAAGACTTCCGGCTCCTCGGGCTGGTGCGAATATTTCAATGACCGTATGTGCCAAACCGTTGGTTTGTGACACTCCTTTACACGTCTCTCGCTCGCTACGCTCGCTCGAAAGCTATAGCTTAACCTAAAACCAAGCCATCTTGCGTTCAGTATTCGATATGGCGGTGACATATTTCGAATTTGCGAACATGTCGCATCGGTTGTGAGGTTGGACTAGATTTTTACGAGCGAGCGGAGCGAGCGAGCAACGATCACAATTTCCAAGTTATACATATACCTTATATTGCCTTGCATATATTTCGTGTTATTACCTAATTTTGTCAGCCATTTCTGTCATCACATTGCACTTTACTATGTGGAAATAGTACTATTTATGTGAAACTATTCATAAACTGTAAACATTTGTCAGTAGGCAATTCGATAAAGACTTCCGGCTCCTCGGGCTGGTGCGAATATTTCAATGTCCGTATGTGCCAAACCGTTGGTTTGTGACACACCTTTACGCGTCCCTCGCTCGCTGCGCTCGCTCGAAAACTATTGCCCAACCTAAAACCAATCCATCTTGCGTTCATTATTCGATATGGTGGCGACATATTTCGAATTTGCGAACGTGTCGCATCGGTTGTGAGGTTGGACTAGATTTTTACGACCGAGCGGAGCGAGCGAGAAACGGTGACAATTTCCAAGCTATACATATACCTTATATTGCATTGCATTTGTTTCGTGTTATTACCTAATTTTGTCAGCCATTTCTGACATCACATTGCACCTTACTATGTGGAAATAGTACTATTTATGTGAAACTATTCACAAACTGTAAACATTTGTCAGTAGGCCATAGGATAAAGACTTCCGGCTCCTCGGGCTGGTGCGAATATTTCAATGTCCGTATGTGCCAAACCGTTGGTTTGTGACACACCTTTACGCGTCCCTCGCTAGCTGCGCTCGCTCGAAATCTATTGCCCAACATAAAAACATACATCTTGCGTTCAGTAATCGATATGGTGGTGACATATTTCGAATTTGCGAACGTGTCGCATCGGTTGTGAGGTTGGACTAGATTTTTACGAGCGAGCGGAGCGAGCGAGCAACGATCACAATTTCGAAGTTATACATATACCTTATATTGCATTGCATTTGTTTCGTGTTATTACCTAATTTTGTCAGCCATTTCGGACATCACATTGCACTGTAGTATGTGGAAATAGTACTATTTATGTGAAACTATTCATAAACTGTAAACATTTGTCAGTAGGCAATTCGATAAAGACTTCCGGCTCCTTGGGCTGGTGCGAATATTTCAATGTCCGTATTTGCCAAACCGTTGGTTTGTGACACACCTTTACGCGTATCTCGCTCGCTGCGCTCGCTCGAAAGCTATAGCCTAACCTAAAACCATACATCTTGCGTTCAGTAATCGATATGGTGGCGACATATTTCGAATTTGCGAACGTGTCGCATCGGTTGTGAGGTTGGACTAGATTTTTACGAGCGAGCGGAGCGAGCGAGCAACGGTGACAACTTCCAAGCTATACATATACCTTATATTGCATTGCATTTGTTTCGTGTTATTACCTAATTTTGTCAGCCATTTCTGACATCACATTGCACTTTACTATGTGGAAATAGTACTATTTATGTGAAACTATTCATAAACTGTAAACATTTGTCAGTAGGCAATTCGATAAAGACTTCCGGCTCCTCGGGCTGGTGCGAATATTTCAATGACCGTATGTGCCAAACCGTTGGTTTGTGACACACCTTTACACGTCTCTCGCTCGCTACGCTCGCTCGAAAGCTATAGCTTAACCTAAAACCAAGCCATCTTGCGTTCAGTATTCGATATGGCGGTGACATATTTCGAATTTGCGAACATGTCGCATCGGTTGTGAGGTTGGACTAGATTTTTACGAGCGAGCGGAGCGAGCGAGCAACGATCACAATTTCCAAGTTATACATATACCTTATATTGCCTTGCATATATTTCGTGTTATTACCTAATTTTGTCAGCCATTTCTGTCATCACATTGCACTTTACTATGTGGAAATAGTACTATTTATGTGAAACTATTCATAAACTGTAAACATTTGTCAGTAGGCAATTCGATAAAGACTTCCGGCTCCTCGGGCTGGTGCGAATATTTCAATGTCCGTATGTGCCAAACCGTTGGTTTGTGACACACCTTTACGCGTCCCTCGCTCGCTGCGCTCGCTCGAAAACTATTGCCCAACCTAAAACCAATCCATCTTGCGTTCATTATTCGATATGGTGGCGACATATTTCGAATTTGCGAACGTGTCGCATCGGTTGTGAGGTTGGACTAGATTTTTACGACCGAGCGGAGCGAGCGAGAAACGGTGACAACTTCCAAGCTATACATATACCTTATATTGCATTGCATTTGTTTCGTGTTATTACCTAATTTTGTCAGCCATTTCTGACATCACATTGCACTTTACTATGTGGAAATAGTACTATTTATGTGAAACTATTCACAAACTGTAAACATTTGTCAGTAGGCCATAGGATAAAGACTTCCGGCTCCTCGGGCTGGTGCGAATATTTCAATGTCCGTATGTGCCAAACCGTTGGTTTGTGACACACCTTTACGCGTCCCTCGCTCGCTGCGCTCGCTCGAAAACTATTGCCCAACCTAAAACCAATCCATCTTGCGTTCATTATTCGATATGGTGGCGACATATTTCGAATTTGCGAACGTGTCGCATCGGTTGTGAGGTTGGACTAGATTTTTACGACCGAGCGGAGCGAGCGAGAAACGGTGACAACTTCCAAGCTATACATATACCTTATATTGCATTGCATTTGTTTCGTGTTATTACCTAATTTTGTCAGCCATTTCTGACATCACATTGCACTTTACTATGTGGAAATAGTACTATTTATGTGAAACTATTCACAAACTGTAAACATTTGTCAGTAGGCCATAGGATAAAGACTTCCGGCTCCTCGGGCTGGTGCGAATATTTCAATGTCCGTATGTGCCAAACCGTTGGTTTGTGACACACCTTTACGCGTCCCTCGCTAGCTGCGCTCGCTCGAAAACTATTGCCCAACATAAAAACATACATCTTGCGTTCAGTAATCGATATGGTGGTGACATATTTCGAATTTGCGAACGTGTCGCATCGGTTGTGAGTTCGGACTAGATTTTTACGACCGAGCGGAGCGAGCGAGAAACGGTGACAATTTCCAAGCTATACATATACCTTATATTGCATTGCATTTGTTTCGTGTTATTACCTAATTTTGTCAGCCATTTCGGACATCACATTGCACTGTAGTATGAGGAAATAGTACTATTTATGTGAAACTATTCATAAACTGTAAACATTTGTCAGTAGGCAATTCGATAAAGACTTCCGGCTCCTCGGGCTGGGGGAATATTTCAATGTCCCTATGTGCCAAACCGTTGGTTTGTGACACACCATTACACGGCTCTCGCTCGCTACGCTCGCTCGAAAGCTATAGCTTAACCTAAAACCAATCCATCTTGTGTTCAGTATTCGATATGGTGGTGACATATTTCGAATTTGCGAACGTGTCGCATCGGTTGTGACGTTGGACTAGATTTTTACGAGCGAGCGGAGCGAGCGAGCAACGGTGACAATTTCCAGGCTATACATATACCTTATATTGCATTGCATTTGTTTCGTGTTATTACCTAATTTTGTCAGCCATTTCTGACATCACATTGCACTTTACTATGTGGAAATAGTACTATTTATGTGAAACTATTCATAAACTGTAAACATTTGTCAGTAGGCAATTCGATAAAGACTTCCGGCTCCTCGGGCTGGTGCGAATATTTCAATGTCCGTATTTGCCAAACCGTTGGTTTGTGACACACCTTTACGCGTATCTCGCTCGCTGCGCTCGCTCGAAAGCTATAGCCTAACCTAAAACCATACATCTTGCGTTCAGTAATCGATATGGTGGCGACATATTTCGACTTTGCGAACGTGTCGCATCGGTTGTGAGGTTGGACTAGATTTTTACGAGCGAGCGGAGCGAGCGAGCAACGGTGACAACTTCCAAGCTATACATATACCTTATATTGCATTGCATTTGTTTCGTGTTATTACCTAATTTTGTCAGCCATTTCTGACATCACATTGCACTTTACTATGTGGAAATAGTACTATTTATGTGAAACTATTCATAAACTGTAAACATTTGTCAGTAGGCAATTCGATAAAGACTTCCGGCTCCTCGGGCTGGTGCGAATATTTCAATGACCGTATGTGCCAAACCGTTGGTTTGTGACACACCTTTACACGTCTCTCGCTCGCTACGCTCGCTCGAAAGCTATAGCTTAACCTAAAACCAAGCCATCTTGCGTTCAGTATTCGATATGGCGGTGACATATTTCGAATTTGCGAACATGTCGCATCGGTTGTGAGGTTGGACTAGATTTTTACGAGCGAGCGGAGCGAGCGAGCAACGGTGACAACTTCCAAGCTATACATATACCTTATATTGCATTGCATTTGTTTCGTGTTATTACCTAATTTTGTCAGCCATTTCTGACATCACATTGCACTTTACTATGTGGAAATAGTACTATTTATGTGAAACTATTCATAAACTGTAAACATTTGTCAGTAGGCAATTCGATAAAGACTTCCGGCTCCTCGGGCTGGTGCGAATATTTCAATGACCGTATGTGCCAAACCGTTGGTTTGTGACACTCCTTTACACGTCTCTCGCTCGCTACGCTCGCTCGAAAGCTATAGCTTAACCTAAAACCAAGCCATCTTGCGTTCAGTATTCGATATGGCGGTGACATATTTCGAATTTGCGAACATGTCGCATCGGTTGTGAGGTTGGACTAGATTTTTACGAGCGAGCGGAGCGAGCGAGCAACGATCACAATTTCCAAGTTATACATATACCTTATATTGCCTTGCATATATTTCGTGTTATTACCTAATTTTGTCAGCCATTTCTGTCATCACATTGCACTTTACTATGTGGAAATAGTACTATTTATGTGAAACTATTCATAAACTGTAAACATTTGTCAGTAGGCAATTCGATAAAGACTTCCGGCTCCTCGGGCTGGTGCGAATATTTCAATGTCCGTATGTGCCAAACCGTTGGTTTGTGACACACCTTTACGCGTCCCTCGCTCGCTGCGCTCGCTCGAAAACTATTGCCCAACCTAAAACCAATCCATCTTGCGTTCATTATTCGATATGGTGGCGACATATTTCGAATTTGCGAACGTGTCGCATCGGTTGTGAGGTTGGACTAGATTTTTACGACCGAGCGGAGCGAGCGAGAAACGGTGACAATTTCCAAGCTATACATATACCTTATATTGCATTGCATTTGTTTCGTGTTATTACCTAATTTTGTCAGCCATTTCTGACATCACATTGCACTTTACTATGTGGAAATAGTACTATTTATGTGAAACTATTCACAAACTGTAAACATTTGTCAGTAGGCCATAGGATAAAGACTTCCGGCTCCTCGGGCTGGTGCGAATATTTCAATGTCCGTATGTGCCAAACCGTTGGTTTGTGACACACCTTTACGCGTCCCTCGCTAGCTGCGCTCGCTCGAAATCTATTGCCCAACATAAAAACATACATCTTGCGTTCAGTAATCGATATGGTGGTGACATATTTCGAATTTGCGAACGTGTCGCATCGGTTGTGAGTTCGGACTAGATTTTTACGAGCGAGCGGAGCGAGCGAGCAACGGTGACAATTTCCAAGCTATACATATACCTTATATTGCATTGCATTTGTTTCGTGTTATTACCTAATTTTGTCAGCCATTTCGGACATCACATTGCACTGTAGTATGTGGAAATAGTACTATTTATGTGAAACTATTCATAAACTGTAAACATTTGTCAGTAGGCAATTCGATAAAGACTTCCGGCTCCTCGGGCTGGTGGGAATATTTCAATGTCCCTATGTGCCAAACCGTTGGTTTGTGACACACCTTTACGCGACTCTCGCTCGCTGCGCTCGCTCGAAAGCTATAGCTTAACCTAAAACCATACATCTTGCGTTCAGTAATCGATATGGTGGTGACATATTTCGAATTTGCGAACGTGTCGCATCGGTTGTGACGTTGGACTAGATTTTTACGAGCGAGCGGAGCGAGCGAGCAACGATCACAATTTCGAAGTTATACATATACCTTATATTGCATTGCATTTGTTTCGAGTTATTACCTAATTTTGTCAGCCATTTCTGACATCACATTGCACTTTACTATGTGGAAATAGTACTATTTATGTGAAACTATTCATAAACTGTAAACATTTGTCAGTAGGCAATTCGATAAAGACTTCCGGCTCCTCGGGCTGGTGCGAATAATTCAATGTCCGTATGTGCCAAACCGTTGGTTTGTGACACACCTTTACGCGTCTCTCGCTCGCAGCGCTCGCTCGAAAGCTATAGCCTAACCTAAAACCGTACATCTTGCGTTCAGTAAACGATATGGTGGCGACATATTTCGAATTTGCGAACGTGTCGCATCGGTTGTGAGGTTGGACTAGATTTTTACGAGCGAGAGGAGCGAGCGAGCAACGGTGACAATTTCCAAGCTATACATATACCTTATATTGCATTGCATTTGTTTCGTGTTATTACCTAATTTTGTCAGCCATTTCGGACATCACATTGCACTGTAGTATGTGGAAATAGTACTATTTATGTGAAACTATTCATAAACTGTAAACATTTGTCAGTAGGCAATTCGATAAAGACTTCCGGCTCCTCGGGCTGGTGGGAATATTTCAATGTCCCTATGTGCCAAACCGTTGGTTTGTGACACACCTTTACGCGACTCTCGCTCGCTGCGCTCGCTCGAAAGCTATAGCTTAACCTAAAACCATACATCTTGCGTTCAGTAATCGATATGGTGGTGACATATTTCGAATTTGCGAACGTGTCGCATCGGTTGTGACGTTGGACTAGATTTTTACGAGCGAGCGGAGCGAGCGAGCAACGATCACAATTTCGAAGTTATACATATACCTTATATTGCATTGCATTTGTTTCGAGTTATTACCTAATTTTGTCAGCCATTTCTGACATCACATTGCACTTTACTATGTGGAAATAGTACTATTTATGTGAAACTATTCATAAACTGTAAACATTTGTCAGTAGGCAATTCGATAAAGACTTCCGGCTCCTCGGGCTGGTGCGAATAATTCAATGTCCGTATGTGCCAAACCGTTGGTTTGTGACACACCTTTACGCGTCTCTCGCTCGCAGCGCTCGCTCGAAAGCTATAGCCTAACCTAAAACCGTACATCTTGCGTTCAGTAAACGATATGGTGGCGACATATTTCGAATTTGCGAACGTGTCGCATCGGTTGTGAGGTTGGACTAGATTTTTACGAGCGAGAGGAGCGAGCGAGCAACGGTGACAATTTCCAAGCTATGCATATACCTTATATTGCATTGCATTTGTTTCGTGTTATTACCTAATTTTGTCAGCCATTTCTGACATCACATTGCACTTTACTATGTGGAAATAGTACTATTTATGTGAAACTATTCATAAACTGTAAACATTTGTCAGTAGGCAATTCGATAAAGACTTCCGGCTCCTCGGGCTGGTGCGAATATTTCAATGTCCGTATGTGCCAAACCGTTGGTTTGTGACACACCTTTACACGTCTCTCGCTCGCTACGCTCGCTCGAAAGCTATAGCTTAACCTAAAACCAAGCCATCTTGCGTTCAGTATTCGATATGGCGGTGACATATTTCGAATTTGCGAACATGTCGCATCGGTTGTGAGGTTGGACTAGATTTTTACATACGAGCGGAGCGAGCGAGCAACGATCACAATTTCCAAGTTATACATATACCTTATATTGCCTTGCATATATTTCGTGTTATTACCTAATTTTGTCAGCCATTTCTGACATCACATTGCACTTTGTGGAAATAGTACTATTTATGTGAAACTATTCATAAACTGTAAACATTTGTCAGTAGGCAATTCGATAAAGACTTCCGGCTCCTCGGGCTGGTGCGAATATTTCAATGTCCGTATGTGCCAAACCGTAGGTTTGTGACACACCTTTACGCGTCTCTCGCTCGCTGCGCTCGCTCGAAAGCTATAGCCTAACCTAAAACCATACATCTTGCGTTCAGTAATCGATATGGTGGCGACATATTTCGAATTTGCGAACGTGTCGCATCGGTTGTGAGGTTGGACTAGATTTTTACGAGCGAGAGGAGCGAGCGAGCAACGGTGACAATTTCCAAGCTATGCATATACCTTATATTGCATTGCATTTGTTTCGTGTTATTACCTAATTTTGTCAGTCATTTCTGACATCACATTGCACTTTACTATGTGGAAATAGTACTATTTATGTGAAACTATTCATAAACTGTAAACATTTGTCAGTAGGCAATTCGATAAAGACTTCCGGCTCCTCGGGCTGGTGCGAATATTTCAATGTCCGTATGTGCCAAACCGTTGGTTTGTGACACACCTTTACACGTCTCTCGCTCGCTACGCTCGCTCGAAAGCTATAGCTTAACCTAAAACCAAGCCATCTTGCGTTCATTATTCGATATGGTGGCGACATATTTCGAATTTGCGAACGTGTCGCATCGGTTGTGAGGTTGGACTAGATTTTTACGAGCGAGCGGAGCCAGCGAGAAACGGTGACAATTTCCAAGCTATACATATACCTTATATTGCATTGCATTTGTTTCGTGTTATTACCTAATTTTGTCAGCCATTTCTGACATCACATTGCACTTTACTATGTGGAAATAGTACTATTTATGTGAAACTATTCATAAACTGTAAACATTTGTCAGTAGGCAATTCGATAAAGACTTCCGGCTCCTCGGGCTGGTGCGAATATTTCAATGTCCGTGTGTGCCAAACCGTTGGTTTGTGACACACCTTTACGCGTCTCTCGCTCGCTGCGCTCGCTCGAAAACTATTGCCCAACCTAAAACCAATACATCTTGCGTTCATTATTCGATATGGTGGCGACATATTTCAAATTTTCGAACGTGTCGGATCGGTTGTGAGGTTGGACTAGATTTTTACGAGCGAGCGGAGCGAGCGAGCAACGACTACAATTTCCAAGCTATACATATACCTTATATTGCCTTGCATATATTTCGTGTTATCACCTAATTTTGTCAGCCATTTCTGACATCACATTGCACTTTACTATGTGGAAATAATACTATTTATGTGAAACTATTCATAAACAGTAAACATTTGTCAGTAGGCAATTCGATAAAGACTTCCGGCTCCTCGGGCTGGTGCGAATATTCCAATGTTCGTATGTGCCAAACCGTTGGTTTGTGACACACCTTTACACGTCTCTCGCTCGCTACGCTCGCTCGAAAGCTATAGCTTAACCTAAAACCAAGCCATCTTGCGTTCATTATTCGATATGGTGGCGACATATTTCGAATTTGCGAACGTGTCGCATCGGTTGTGAGGTTGGACTAGATTTTTACGAGCGAGCGGAGCGAGCGAGCAACGGTGACAATTTCCAAGCTATACATATACCTTATATTGCATTGCATTTGTTTCGTGTTATTACCTAATTTTGTCAGCCATTTCGGACATCACATTGCACTGTAGTATGTGGAGATAGTACTTTTTATGTGAAACTATTCATAAACTGTAAACATTTGTCAGTAGGCAATTCGATAAAAACTTCCGGCTCCTCGGGCTGGTGGGAATATTTCAATGTCCCTATGTGCCAAACCGTTGGTTTGTGACACACCATTACACGGCTCTCGCTCGCTACGCTCGCTCGAAAGCTATAGCTTAACCTAAAACCAATCCATCTTGCGTTCAGTATTCGATATGGTGGTGACATATTTCGAATTTGCGAACGTGTCGCATCGGTTGTGACGTTGGACTAGATTTTTACGAGCGAGCGGAGCGAGCGAGCAACGATCACAATTTCCAAGTTATACATATACCTTATATTGCATTGCATTTGTTTCGAGTTATTACCTAATTTTGTCAGCCATTTCTGACATCACATTGCACTTTACTATGTGGAAATAGTACTATTTATGTGAAACTATTCATAAACTGTAAACATTTGTCAGTAGGCAATTCGATAAAGACTTCCGGCTCCTCGGGCTGGTGCGAATATTTCAATGTCCGTGTGTGCCAAACCGTTGGTTTGTGACACACCTTTACGCGTCTCTCGCTCGCTGCGCTCGCTCGAAAACTATTGCCCAACCTAAAACCAATCCATCTTGCGTTCATTATTCGATATGGTGGCGACATATTTCGAATTTGCGAACGTGTCGCATCGGTTGTGAGGTTGGACTAGATTTTTACGAGCGAGCGGAGCGAGCGAGAAACGGTGAGAATTTCCAAGCTATACATATACCTTATATTGCATTGCATTTGTTTCGTGTTATTACCTAATTCTGTCAGCCATTTCTGACATCACATTGCACTTTACTATGTGGAAGTAGTACTATTTATGTGAAACTATTCACAAACTGTAAACATTTGTCAGTAGGCAATTCGATAAAGACTTCCGGCTCCTCGGGCTGGTGCGAATATTTCAATGTCCGTGTGTGCCAAACCGTTGGTTTGTGACACACCTTTACGCGTCTCTCGCTCGCTGCGCTCGCTCGAAAACTATTGCCCAACCTAAAACCAATATATCTTGCGTTCATTATTCGATATGGTGGCGACATATTTCAAATTTTCGAACGTGTCGGATCGGTTGTGAGGTTGGACTAGATTTTTACGAGCGAGCGGAGCGAGCGAGCAACGGTGACAGTTTCCAAGCTATACATATACCTTATATTGCCTTGCATTTGTTTCGTGTTATTACCTAATTTCGTCAGCCATTTCGGACATCACATTGCACTGTAGTATGTGGAAATAGTACTATTTATGTGAAACTATTCATAAACTGTAAACATTTCTCAGTAGGAAATTCGATAAAGACTTCCGGCTCCTCGGGCTGGTGCGAATATTTCAATGTCCGTATGTGCCAAACCGTTGGTTTGTGACACACCTTTACGCGTCCCTCGCTCGCTGCGCTCACTCGAAAACTATTGCCCAACCTAAAACCAATCCATCTTGCGTTCATTATGCGATATGGTGGCGACATATTTCGAATTTGCGAACGTGTCGCATCGGTTGTGAGGTTGGACTAGATTTGTACGAGCGAGCGGAGCGAGCGAGAAACGGTGACAATTTCCAAGCTATACATATACCTTATATTGCATTGCAGTTGTTTCGTGTTATTACCTAATTTTGTCAGCCATTTCTGACATCACATTGCACTTTACTATGTGGAAATAGTACTATTTATGTGAAACTATTCACAAACTGTAAACATTTGTCAGTAGGCCATAGGATAAAGACTTCCGGCTCCTCGGGCTGGTGCGAATATTTCAATGTCCGTATGTGCCAAACCGTTGGTTTGTGACACACCTTTACGCGTCCCTCGCTCGCTGCGCTCGCTCGAAATCTATTGCCCAACATAAAACCATACATCTTGCGTTCAGTAATCGATATGTTGGTGACATATTTCGAATTTGCGAACGTGTCGCATCGGTTGTGAGGTCGGACTATATTTTTACGAGCGAGCGGAGCGAGCGAGCAACGATCACAATTTCCAAGCTATACATATACCTTATATTGCCTTGCATATATTTCGTGTTATTACCTAATTTTGTCAGCCATTTCTGACATCACATTGCACTTTACTATGTGGAAATAGTACTATTTATGTGAAACTATTCACAAACTGTAAACATTTGTCAGTAGGCAATTCGATAAAGACTTCCGGCTCCTCGGGCTGGTGGGAATATTTCAATGTCCCTATGTGCCAAACCGTTGGTTTGTGACACACCATTACACGGCTCTCGCTCGCTACGCTCGCTCGAAAGCTATAGCTTAACCTAAAACCAATCCATCTTGCGTTCAGTATTTGATATGGTGGTGACATATTTCGAATTTGCGAACGTGTCGCATCGGTTGTGACGTTGGACTAGATTTTTACGAGCGAGCGGAGCGAGCGAGCAACGATCACAATTTCCAAGTTATACATATACCTTATATTGCATTGCATTTGTTTCGTGTTATTACCTAATTTTGTCAGCCATTTCGGACATCACATTGCACTGTAGTATGTGGAAATAGTACTTTTTATGTGAAACTATTCATAAACTGTAAACATTTGTCAGTAGGCAATTCGATAAAGACTTCCGGCTCCTCGGGCTGGTGGGAATATTTCAATGTCCCTATGTGCCAAACCGTTGGTTTGTGACACACCATTACACGGCTCTCGCTCGCTACGCTCGCTCGAAAGCTATAGCTTAACCTAAAACCAATCCATCTTGCGTTCAGTATTCGATATGGTGGTGACATATTTCGAATTTGCGAACGTGTCGCATCGGTTGTGACGTTGGACTAGATTTTTACGAGCGAGCGGAGCGAGCGAGCAACGATCACAATTTCCAAGTTATACATATACCTTATATTGCATTGCATTTGTTTCGAGTTATTACCTAATTTTGTCAGCCATTTCTGACATCACATTGCACTTTACTATGTGGAAATAGTACTATTTATGTGAAACTATTCATAAACTGTAAACATTTGTCAGTAGGCAATTCGATAAAGACTTCCGGCTCCTCGGGCTGGTGCGAATATTTCAATGTCCGTATGTGCCAAACCGTAGGTTTGTGACACACCTTTACGCGTCTCTCGCTCGCTGCGCTCGCTCGAAAGCTATTGCCCAACCTAAAACCAATCCATCTTGCGTTCATTATTCGATATGGTGGCGACTTATTTCAAATTTGCGAACGTGTCGCATCGGTTGTGAGGTCGGACTAGATTTTTACGAGCGAGCGGAGCGAGCGAGCAACGATCACAATTTTCAAGCTATACATATACCTTATATTGCATTGCATTTGTTTCGTGTTATTACCAAATTTTGTCAGCCATTTCTGACATCAAATTGCACTTTACTATGTGGAAATAGTACTATTTATGTGAAACTATTCATAAACTGTAAACATTTGTCAGTAGGCAATTCGATAAAGACTTCCGGCTCCTCGGGCTGGCGCGAATATTTCAATGTCCGTATGTGCCAAACCGTTGGTTTGTGACACACCTTTACGCGTCTCTCGCTCGCTGCGCTCGCTCGAAAGCTATAGCCTAACCTAAAACCATACATCTTGCGTTCAGTAATCGATATGGTGGCGACATATTTCGAATTTGCGAACGTGTCGCATCGGTTGTGAGGTTGGACTAGATTTTTACGAGCGAGCGGAGCGAGCGAGCAACGGTGACAACTTCCAAGCTATACATATACCTTACATTGCATTGCATTTGTTTCGTGTTATTACCTAATTTTGTCAGCCATTTCGGACATCACATTGCACTGTAGTATGTGGAAATAGTACTATTTATGTGAAACTATTCATAAACTGTAAAAATTTGTCAGTAGGCAATTCGATAAAGACTTCCGGCTCCTCGGGCTGGTGCGAATATTTCAATGTCCGTATGTGCCAAACCGTTGGTTTGTGACACACCTTTACGCGTCCCTCGCTCGCTGCGCTCGCTCGAAAACTATTACCCAACCTAAAACCAATCCATCTTGCGTTCAGTATTCGATATGGTGGTGACATATTTCGAATTTGCGAACGTGTCGCATCGGTTGTGAGGTTGGACTAGATTTTTACGAGCGAGCGGAGCGAGCGAGCAACGATCACAATTTCCAAGCTATACATATACCTTATATTGCCTCGCATATATTTCGTGTTATTACCTAATTTTGTCAGCCATTTCTGACATCAAATTGCACTTTACTATGTGGAAATAGTACTATTTATGTGAAACTATTCATAAACTGTATACATTTGTCAGTAGGCAATTCGATAAAGACTTCCGGCTCCTCGGGCTGGTGCGAATATTTCAATGTCCGTATTTGCCAAACCGTTGGTTTGTGACACACCTTTACAGGTCTCTCGCTCGCTACGCTCGCTCGAAAGCTATAGCTTAACCTAAAACCAATCCCTCTTGCGTTCAGTATTCGATACGGTGGTGACATATTTCGAATTTGCGAACGTGTCGCATCGGTTGTGAGGTTGGACTAGATTTTTACGAGCGAGCGGAGCGAGCGAGCAACGATCACAATTTCCAAGCTATACATATACCTTATATTGCCTTGCATATATTTCGTGTTATTACCTAATTTTGTCAGCCATTTCTGACATCAAATTGCCCTTTACTATGTGGAAATAGTACTATTTATGTGAAACTATTCATAAACTGTAAACATTTGTCAGTAGGCAATTCGATAAAGACTTCCGGCTCCTCGGGCTGGTGCGAATATTTCAATGTCCGTATTTGCCAAACCGTTGGTTTGTGACACACCTTTACAGGTCTCTCGCTCGCTACGCTCGCTCGAAAGCTATAGCTTAACCTAAAACCAATCCCTCTTGCGTTCAGTATTCGATACGGTGGTGACATATTTCGAATTTGCGAACGTGTCGCATCGGTTGTGAGGTTGGACTAGATTTTTACGAGCGAGCGGAGCGAGCGAGCTACGATCACAATTTCCAAGCTATACATATACCTTATATTGCCTTGCATATATTTCGTGTTATTACCTAATTTTGTCAGCCATTTCTGACATCAAATTGCACTTTACTATGTGGAAATAGTACTATTTATGTGAAACTATTCATAAACTGTAAACATTTGTCAGTAGGCAATTCGATAAAGACTTCCGGCTCCTCGGGCTGGTGCGAATATTTCAATGTCCGTATGTGCCAAACCGTTGGTTTCTGACACACCTTAACGCGTCTCTCGCTCGCTGCGCTCGCTCGAAAGCTACAGCTTAACCTAAAACCATACATCTTGCGTTCAGTAATCGATATGGTGGCGACATATTTCGAATTTGCGAACGTGTCGCATCGGTTGTGAGGTTGGACTAGATTTTTACGAGCGAGCGGAGCGAGCGAGCAACGGTGACAACTTCCAAGCTATACATATACCTTATATTGCATTGCATTTGTTTCGTGTTATTACCTAATTTTGTCAGCCATTTCTGACATCACATTGCACTTTACTATGTGGAAATAGTACTATTTATGTGAAACTATTCATAAACTGTAAACATTTGTCAGTAGGCAATTCGATAGACTTCCGGCTCCTCGGGCTGGTGCGAATATCTCAATGTCCGTATGTGCCAAACCGTTGGTTTGTGACACACCTTTACGCGTCTCTCGCTCGCTGCGCTCGCTCGAAAGTTATAGCCTAACCTAAAACCATACATCTTGCGTTCAGTAATCGATATGGTGGCGACATATTTCGAATTTGCGAACGTGTCGCATCGGTTGTGAGGTTGGACTAGATTTTTACGAGTGAGCGGAACGAGCGAGCAACGGTGACAATTTCCAAGCTATACATATACCTTATATTGCATTGCATTTGTTTCGTGTTATTACCTAATTTTGTCAGCCATTCCGGACATCACATTGCACTGTAGTATGTGGAAATAGTACTATTTATGTGAAGCTATTCATAAACTATAAACATTTGTCAGTAGGCCATAGGATAACGACTTCCGGCTCCTCGGGCTGGTGCGAATATTTCAATGTCCGAATGTGCCAAACCGTTGGTTTGTGACACACCTTTACGCGTCCCTCGCTCGCTGCGCTCGCTCGAAAACTATTGCCCAACCTAAAACCAATCCATCTTGCGTTCATTATTCGATATGGTGGCGACTTATTTCAAATTTGCGAACGTGTCGCATCGGTTGTGAGGTCGGACTAGATTTTTACGAGCGAGCGGAGCGAGCGAGCAACGATCACAATTTTCAAGCTATACATATACCATATATTGCATTGCATTTGTTTCGTGTTATTACCTAATTTTGTCAGCCATTTCTGACATCAAATTGCACTTTACTATGTGGAAATAGTACTATATATGTGAAACTATTCATAAACTGTAAACATTTGTCAGTAGGCAATTCGATAAAGACTTCCGGCTCCTCGGGCTGGTGCGAATATTTCAATGTCCGCATGTGCCAAACCGTTGGTTTGTGACACACCTTTACGCGTCTCTCGCTCGCTGCGCTCGCTCGAAAGCTATAGCCTAACCTAAAACCATACATCTTGCGTTCAGTAATCGATATGGTGGCGACATATTTCGAATTTGCGAACGTGTCGCATCGGTTGTGAGGTTGGACTAGATTTTTACGAGCGAGCGGAGCGAGCGAGCAACGGTGACAACTTCCAAGCTATACATATACCTTATATTGCATTGCATTTGTTTCGTGTTATTACCTAATTTTGTCAGCCATTTCGGACATCACATTGCACTGTAGTATGTGGAAATAGTACTATTTATGTGAAGCTATTCATTAACTGTAAACATTTGTCAGTAGGCCATAGGATAACGACTTCCGGTTCCTCGGGCTGGTGCGAATATTTCAATGTCCGAATGTGCCAAACCGTTGGTTTGTGACACACCTTTACGCGTCCCTCGCTCGCTGCGCTCGCTCGAAAACTATTGCCCAACCTAAAACCAATCCATCTTTCGTTCATTATTCGATATGGTGGCGACTTATTTCAAATTTTCGAACGTGTCGGATCGGTTGTGAAGTTGGACTAGATTTTTACGAGCGAGCGGAGCGAGCGAGCAACGGTGACAGTTTCCAAGCTATACATATACCTTATATTGCCTTGCATTTGTTTCGTGTTATTACCTAATTTCGTCAGCCATTTCGGACATCACATTGCACTGTAGTATGTGGAAATAGTACTATTTATGTGAAACTATTCATAAACTGTAAACATTTGTCAGTAGGCAATTCGATAAAGACTTCCGGCTCCTCGGGCTGGTGCGAATATTTCAATGTCCGTATGTGCCAAACCGTTGGTTTGTGACACACCTTTACGCGTCCCTCGCTCGCTGCGCTCGCTCGAAAACTATTACCCAACCTAAAACCAATCCATCTTGCGTTCAGTATTCGATATGGTGGTGACATATTTCTAATTTGCGAACGTGTCGCATCGGTTGTGAGGTTGGACTAGATTTTTACGAGCGAGCGGAGCGAGCGAGCAACGATCACAATTTCCAAGCTATACATATACCTTATATTGCCTCGCATATATTTCGTGTTATTACCTAATTTTGTCAGCCATTTCTGACATCAAATTGCACTTTACTATGTGGAAATAGTACTATTTATGTGAAACTATTCATAAACTGTAAACATTTGTCAGTAGGCAATTCGATAAAGACTTCCGGCTCCTTGGGCTGGTGCGAATATTTCAATGTCCGTATTTGCCAAACCGTTGGTTTGTGACACACCTTTACAGGTCTCTCGCTCGCTACGCTCGCTCGAAAGCTGTAGCTTAACCTAAAACCAATCCCTCTTGCGTTCAGTATTCGATACGGTGGTGACATATTTCGAATTTGCGAACGTGTCGCATCGGTTGTGAGGTTGGACTAGATTTTTACGAGCGAGCGGAGCGAGCGAGCAACGATCACAATTTCCAAGCTATACATATACCTTATATTGCCTTGCATATATTTCGTGTTATTACCTAATTTTGTCAGCCATTTCTGACATCAAATTGCACTTTACTATGTGGAAATAGTACTATTTATGTGAAACTATTCATAAACTGTAAACATTTGTCAGTAGGCAATTCGATAAAGACTTCCGGCTCCTCGGGCTGGTGCGAATATTTCAATGTCCGTATGTGCCAAACCGTTGGTTTCTGACACACCTTTACGCGTCTCTCGCTCGCTGCGCTCGCTCGAAAGCTACAGCTTAACCTAAAACCATACATCTTGCGTTCAGTAATCGATATGGTGGCGACATATTTCGAATTTGCGAACGTGTCGCATCGGTTGTGAGGTTGGACTAGATTTTTACGAGCGAGCGGAGCGAGCGAGCAACGGTGACAACTTCCAAGCTATACATATACCTTATATTGCATTGCATTTGTTTCGTGTTATTACCTAATTTTGTCAGCCATTTCTGACATCACATTGCACTTTACTATGTGGAAATAGTACTATTTATGTGAAACTATTCATAAACTGTAAACATTTGTCAGTAGGCAATTCGATAGACTTCCGGCTCCTCGGGCTGGTGCGAATATCTCAATGTCCGTATGTGCCAAACCGTTGGTTTGTGACACACCTTTACGCGTCTCTCGCTCGCTGCGCTCGCTCGAAAGTTATAGCCTAACCTAAAACCATACATCTTGCGTTCAGTAATCGATATGGTGGCGACATATTTCGAATTTGCGAACGTGTCGCATCGGTTGTGAGGTTGGACTAGATTTTTACGAGTGAGCGGAACGAGCGAGCAACGGTGACAATTTCCAAGCTATACATATACCTTATATTGCATTGCATTTGTTTCGTGTTATTACCTAATTTTGTCAGCCATTCCGGACATCACATTGCACTGTAGTATGTGGAAATAGTACTATTTATGTGAAGCTATTCATAAACTATAAACATTTGTCAGTAGGCCATAGGATAACGACTTCCGGCTCCTCGGGCTGGTGCGAATATTTCAATGTCCGAATGTGCCAAACCGTTGGTTTGTGACACACCTTTACGCGTCCCTCGCTCGCTGCGCTCGCTCGAAAACTATTGCCCAACCTAAAACCAATCCATCTTGCGTTCATTATTCGATATGGTGGCGACTTATTTCAAATTTGCGAACGTGTCGCATCGGTTGTGAGGTCGGACTAGATTTTTACGAGCGAGCGGAGCGAGCGAGCAACGATCACAATTTTCAAGCTATACATATACCATATATTGCATTGCATTTGTTTCGTGTTATTACCTAATTTTGTCAGCCATTTCTGACATCAAATTGCACTTTACTATGTGGAAATAGTACTATTTATGTGAAACTATTCATAAACTGTAAACATTTGTCAGTAGGCAATTCGATAAAGACTTCCGGCTCCTCGGGCTGGTGCGAATATTTCAATGTCCGCATGTGCCAAACCGTTGGTTTGTGACACACCTTTACGCGTCTCTCGCTCGCTGCGCTCGCTCGAAAGCTATAGCCTAACCTAAAACCATACATCTTGCGTTCAGTAATCGATATGGTGGCGACATATTTCGAATTTGCGAACGTGTCGCATCGGTTGTGAGGTTGGACTAGATTTTTACGAGCGAGCGGAGCGAGCGAGCAACGGTGACAACTTCCAAGCTATACATATACCTTATATTGCATTGCATTTGTTTCGTGTTATTACCTAATTTTGTCAGCCATTTCGGACATCACATTGCACTGTAGTATGTGGAAATAGTACTATTTATGTGAAGCTATTCATTAACTGTAAACATTTGTCAGTAGGCCATAGGATAACGACTTCCGGTTCCTCGGGCTGGTGCGAATATTTCAATGTCCGAATGTGCCAAACCGTTGGTTTGTGACACACCTTTACGCGTCCCTCGCTCGCTGCGCTCGCTCGAAAACTATTGCCCAACCTAAAACCAATCCATCTTGCGTTCATTATTCGATATGGTGGCGACTTATTTCAAATTTTCGAACGTGTCGGATCGGTTGTGAAGTTGGACTAGATTTTTACGAGCGAGCGGAGCGAGCGAGCAACGGTGACAGTTTCCAAGCTATACATATACCTTATATTGCCTTGCATTTGTTTCGTGTTATTACCTAATTTCGTCAGCCATTTCGGACATCACATTGCACTGTAGTATGTGGAAATAGTACTATTTATGTGAAACTATTCATAAACTGTAAACATTTGTCAGTAGGCAATTCGATAAAGACTTCCGGCTCCTCGGGCTGGTGCGAATATTTCAATGTCCGTATGTGCCAAACCGTTGGTTTGTGACACACCTTTACGCGTCCCTCGCTCGCTGCGCTCGCTCGAAAACTATTACCCAACCTAAAACCAATCCATCTTGCGTTCAGTATTCGATATGGTGGTGACATATTTCTAATTTGCGAACGTGTCGCATCGGTTGTGAGGTTGGACTAGATTTTTACGAGCGAGCGGAGCGAGCGAGCAACGATCACAATTTCCAAGCTATACATATACCTTATATTGCCTCGCATATATTTCGTGTTATTACCTAATTTTGTCAGCCATTTCTGACATCAAATTGCACTTTACTATGTGGAAATAGTACTATTTATGTGAAACTATTCATAAACTGTAAACATTTGTCAGTAGGCAATTCGATAAAGACTTCCGGCTCCTTGGGCTGGTGCGAATATTTCAATGTCCGTATTTGCCAAACCGTTGGTTTGTGACACACCTTTACAGGTCTCTCGCTCGCTACGCTCGCTCGAAAGCTATAGCTTAACCTAAAACCAATCCCTCTTGCGTTCAGTATTCGATACGGTGGTGACATATTTCGAATTTGCGAACGTGTCGCATCGGTTGTGAGGTTGGACTAGATTTTTACGAGCGAGCGGAGCGAGCGAGCAACGATCACAATTTCCAAGCTATACATATACCTTATATTGCCTTGCATATATTTCGTGTTATTACCTAATTTTGTCAGCCATTTCTGACATCAAATTGCACTTTACTATGTGGAAATAGTACTATTTATGTGAAACTATTCATAAACTGTAAACATTTGTCAGTAGGCCATAGGATAACGACTTCCGGCTCCTCGGGCTGGTGCGAATATTTCAATGTCCGAATGTGCCAAACCGTTGGTTTGTGACACACCTTTACGCGTCCCTCGCTCGCTGCGCTCGCTCGAAAACTATTGCCCAACCTAAAACCAATCCATCTTGCGTTCATTATTCGATATGGTGGCGACTTATTTCAAATTTGCGAACGTGTCGCATCGGTTGTGAGGTCGGACTAGATTTTTACGAGCGAGCGGAGCGAGCGAGCAACGATCACAATTTTCAAGCTATACATATACCTTATATTGCATTGCATTTGTTTCGTGTTATTACCTAATTTTGTCAGCCATTTCTGACATCAAATTGCACTTTACTATGTGGAAATAGTACTATTTATGTGAAACTATTCATAAACTGTAAACATTTGTCAGTAGGCAATTCGATAAAGACTTCCGGCTCCTCGGGCTGGTGCGAATATTTCAATGTCCGTATGTGCCAAACCGTTGGTTTGTGACACACCTTTACGCGTCTCTCGCTCGCTGCGCTCGCTAGAAAGCTATAGCCTAACCTAAAACCATACATCTTGCGTTCAGTAATCGATATGGTGGCGACATATTTCGAATTTGCGAACGTGTCGCATCGGTTGTGAGGTTGGACTAGATTTTTACGAGCGAGCGGAGCGAGCGAGCAACGGTGACAACTTCCAAGCTATACATATACCTTATATTGCATTGCATTTGTTTCGTGTTATTACCTAATTTTGTCAGCCATTTCTGACATCACATTGCACTTTACTATGTGGAAATAGTACTATTTATGTGAAACTATTCATAAACTGTAAACATTTGTCAGTAGGCAATTCGATAAAGACTTCCGGCTCCTCGAGCTGGTGCGAATATTTCAATGACCGTATGTGCCAAACCGTTGGTTTGTGACACACCTTTACACGTCTCTCGCTCGCTACGCTCGCTCGAAAGCTATAGCTTAACCTAAAACCAAGCCATCTTGCGTTCAGTATTCGATACGGTGGTGACATATTTCGAATTTGCGAACGTGTCGCATCGGTTGTGAGGTTGGACTAGATTTTTACGAGCGAGCGGAGCGAGCGAGCAACGATCACAATTTCCAAGTTATACATATACCTTATATTGCCTTGCATATATTTCGTGTTATTACCTAATTTTGTCAGCCATTTCTGACATCAAATTGCACTTTACTATGTGGAAATAGTACTATTTATGTGAAACTATTCATAAACTGTAAACATTTGTCAGTAGGCAATTCGATAAAGACTTCCGGCTCCTCGGGCTGGTGCGAATATTTCAATGTCCGTATGTGCCAAACCGTTGGTTTGTGACACACCTTTACGCGTCTCTCGCTCGCTGCGCTCGCTCGAAAGCTATAGCCTAACCTAAAACCATACATCTTGCGTTCAGTAATCGATATGGTGGCGACATATTTCGAATTTGCGAACGTGTCGCATCGGTTGTGAGGTTGGACTAGATTTTTACGAGCGAGCGGAGCGAGCGAGCAACGGTGACAACTTCCAAGCTATACATATACCTTATATTGCATTGCATTTGTTTCGTGTTATTACCTAATTTTGTCAGCCATTTCTGACATCACATTGCACTTTACTATGTGGAAATAGTACTATTTATGTGAAAGTATTCATAAACTGTAAACATTTGTCAGTAGGCAATTCGATAAAACTTCCGGCTCCTCGGGCTGGTGCGAATATTTCAATGACCGTATGTGCCAAACCGTTGGTTTGTGACACACCTTTACACGTCTCTCGCTCGCTACGCTCGCTCGAAAGCTATAGCTTAACCTAAAACCAAGCCATCTTGCGTTCAGTATTCGATATGGCGGTGACATATTTCGAATTTGCGAACATGTCGCATCGGTTGTGAGGTTGGACTAGATTTTTACGAGCGAGCGGAGCGAGCGAGCAAATATCACAATTTCCAAGTTATACATATACCTTATATTGCCTTGCATATATTTCGTGTTATTACCTAATTTTGTCAGCCATTTCTGACATCACATTGCACTTTACTATGTGGAAATAGTACTATTTATGTGAAACTATTCATAAACTGTAAATATTTGTCAGTAGGCAATTCGATAAAGACTTCCGGCTCCTCGGGCTGGTGCGAATATTTCAATGTCCGTATGTGCCAAACCGTTGGTTTGTGACACACCTTTACGCGTCTCTCGCTCGCTGCGCTCGCTCGAAAGCTATAGCCTAACCTAAAACCATACATCTTGCGTTCAGTAATCGATATGGTGGCGACATATTTCGAATTTGCGAACGTGTCGCATCGGTTGTGAGGTTGGACTAGATTTTTACGAGCGAGCGGAGCGAGCGAGCAACGGTGACAACTTCCAAGCTATACATATACCTTATATTGCATTGCATTTGTTTCGTGTTATTACCTAATTTTGTCAGCCATTTCTGACATCAAATTGCACTTTACTATGTGGAAATAGTACTATTTATGTGAAACTATTCATAAACTGTAAACATTTGTCAGTAGGCAATTCGATAGACTTCCGGCTCCTCGGGCTGGTGCGAATATCTCAATGTCCGTATGTGCCAAACCGTTGGTTTGTGAAACACCTTTACGCGTCTCTCGCTCGCTGCGCTCGCTCGAAAGTTATAGCCTAACCTAAAACCATACATCTTGCGTTCAGTAATCGATATGGTGGCGACATATTTCGAATTTGCGAACGTGTCGCATCGGTTGTGAGGTTGGACTAGATTTTTACGAGCGAGCGGAACGAGCGAGCAACGGTGACAATTTCCAAGCTATACATATACCTTATATTGCATTGCATTTGTTTCGTGTTATTACCTAATTTTGTCAGCCATTTCGGACATCACATTGCACTGTAGTATGTGGAAATAGTACTATTTATGTGAAGCTATTCATAAACTGTAAACATTTGTCAGTAGGCCATAGGATAACGACTTCCGGCTCCTCGGGCTGGTGCGAATATTTCAATGTCCGAATGTGCCAAACCGTTGGTTTGTGACACACCTTTACGCGTCCCTCGCTCGCTGCGCTCGCTCGAAAACTATTGCCCAACCTAAAACCAATCCATCTTGCGTTCATTATTCGATATGGTGGCGACTTATTTCAAATTTGCGAACGTGTCGCATCGGTTGTGAGGTCGGACTAGATTTTTACGAGCGAGCGGAGCGAGCGAGCAACGATCACAATTTTCAAGCTATACATATACCTTATATTGCATTGCATTTGTTTCGTGTTATTACCTAATTTTGTCAGCCATTTCTGACATCAAATTGCACTTTACTATGTGGAAATAGTACTATTTATGTGAAACTATTCATAAACTGTAAACATTTGTCAGTAGGCAATTCGATAAAGACTTCCGGCTCCTCGGGCTGGTGCGAATATTTCAATGTCCGTATGTGCCAAACCGTTGGTTTGTGACACACCTTTACGCGTCTCTCGCTCGCTGCGCTCGCTCGAAAGCTATAGCCTAACCTAAAACCATACATCTTGCGTTCAGTAATCGATATGGTGGCGACATATTTCGAATTTGCGAACGTGTCGCATCGGTTGTGAGGTTGGACTAGATTTTTACGAGCGAGCGGAGCGAGCGAGCAACGATCACAATTTCCAAGCTATACATATACCTTATATTGCCTCGCATATATTTCGTGTTATTACCTAATTTTGTCAGCCATTTCTGACATCAAATCGCACTTTACTATGTGGAAATAGTACTATTTATGTGAAACTATTCATAAACTGTAAACATTTGTCAGTAGGCAATTCGATAAAAACTTCCGGCTCCTCGGGCTGGTGCGAATATTTCAATGTCCGTATTTGCCAAACCGTTGGTTTGTGACAAACCTTTACAGGTCTCTCGCTCGCTACGCTCGCTCGAAAGCTATAGCTTAACCTAAAACCAATCCCTCTTGCGTTCAGTATTCGATACGGTGGTGACATATTTCGAATTTGCGAACGTGTCGCATCGGTTGGACTAGATTTTTACGAGCGAGCGGAGCGAGCGAGCAACGATCACAATTTCCAAGCTATACATATACCTTATATTGCCTTGCATATATTTCGTGTTATTACCTAATTTTGTCAGCCATTTCTGACATCAAATTGCACTTTACTATGTGGAAATAGTACTATTTATGTGAAACTATTCATAAACTGTAAACATTTGTCAGTAGGCAATTCGATAGAGACTTCCGGCTCCTCGGGCTGGTGCGAATATTTCAATGTCCGTATTTGCCAAACCGTTGGTTTGTGACACACCTTTACAGGTCTCTCGCTCGCTACGCTCGCTCGAAAGCTATAGCTTAACCTAAAACCAATCCCTCTTGCGTTCAGTATTCGATACGGTGGTGACATATTTCGAATTTGCGAACGTGTCGCATCGGTTGTGAGGTTGGACTAGATTTTTACGAGCGAGCGGAGCGAGCGAGCAACGGTGATAACTTCCAAGCTATACATATACCTTATATTGCATTGCATTTGTTTCGTGTCATTACCTAATTTTGTCAGCCATTTCTGACATCACATTGCACTTTACTATGTGGAAATAGTACTATTTATGTGAAACTATTCATAAACTGTAAACATTTGTCAGTAGGCAATTCGATAGACTTCCGGCTCCTCGGGCTGGTGCGAATATCTCAATGTCCGTATGTGCCAAACCGTTGGTTTGTGACACACCTTTACGCGTCTCTCGCTCGCTGCGCTCGCTCGAAAGTTATAGCCTAACCTAAAACCATACATCTTGCGTTCAGTAATCGATATGGTGGCGACATATTTCGAATTTGCGAACGTGTCGCATCGGTTGTGAGGTTGGACTAGATTTTTACGAGCGAGCGGAACGAGCGAGCAACAGTGACAATTTCCAAGCTATACATATACCTTATATTGCATTGCATTTGTTTCATGTTATTACCTAATTTTGTCAGCCATTTCGGACATCACATTGCACTGTAGTATGTGGAAATAGTACTATTTATGTGAAGCTATTCATAAACTGTAAACATTTGTCAGTAGGCCATAGGATAACGACTTCCGGCTCCTCGGGCTGGTGCGAATATTTCAATGTCCGAATGTGCCAAACCGTTGGTTTGTGACACACCTTTACGCGTCCCTCGCTCGCTGCGCTCGCCCCAAAACTATTGCCCAACCTAAAACCAATCCATCTTGCGTTCATTATTCGATATGGTGGCGACTTATTTCAAATTTGCGAACGTGTCGCATCGGTTGTGAGGTCGGACTAGATTTTTACGAGCGAGCGGAGCGAGCGTGCAACGATCACGATTTTCAAGCTATACATATACCTTATATTGCATTGCATTTGTTTCCTGTTATTACCTAATTTTGTCAGCCATTTCTGACATCACATTGCACTTTACTATGTGGAAATAGTACTATTTATGTGAAACTATTCATAAACTGTAAACATTTGTCAGTAAGCAATTCGATAAAGACTTCCGGCTCCTCGGGATGGTGCGAATATTTCAATGTCCGTATGTGCCAAACCGTTGGTTTGTGACACACCTTTACGCGTCTCTCGCTCGCTGCGCTCGCTCGAAAGCTATAGCCTAACCTAAAACCATACATCTTGCGTTCAGTAATCGATATGGTGGTGACATATTTCGAATTTGCGAACGTGTCGCATCGGTTGTGAGGTTGGACTAGATTTTTACGAGCGAGCGGAGCGAGCGAGCAACGATTACAATTTCCAAGCTATACATATACCTTATATTGCCTTGCATATATTTCGTGATATTACCTAATTTTGTCAGCCATTTCTGACATCACATTGTACTTTACTATGTGGAAATAGCACTATTTATGTGAAACTATTCATAAACTGTAAACATTTGTCAGTAGGCAATTCGATAAAGACTTCCGGCTCCTCGGGCTGGTGCGAATATTTCAATGTCCGTATGTGCCAAACCGTTGGTTTGTGACACACCTTTACGCGGCCCTCGCTCGCTGCGCTCGCTCGAAAACTATTGCCCAACCTAAAACCATACATCTTGCGTTCAGTAATCGATATGGTGGCGACTTATTTCAAATTTGCGAACGTGTCGCATCGGTTGTGAGGTCGGACTAGATTTTTACGAGCGAGCGGAACGAGCGAGCAACGATCACAATTTTCAAGCTATACATATACCTTATATTGCATTGCATTTGTTTCGTGTTATTACCTAATTTTGTCAGCCATTTCGGACATCACATTGCACTGTAGTATGTGGAAATAGTACTATTTATGTGAAGCTATTCATAAACTGTAAACATTTGTCAGTAGGCCATAGGATAACGACTTCCGGCTCCTCGGGCTGGTGCGAATATTTCAATGTCCGAATGTGCCAAACCGTTGGTTTGTGACACACCTTTACGCGTCCCTCGCTCGCTGCGCTCGCTCGAAAACTATTGCCCAACCTAAAACCAATCCATCTTGCGTTCATTATTCGATATGGTGGCGACTTATTTCAAATTTGCGAACGTGTCGCATCGGTTGTGAGGTCGGACTAGATTTTTACGAGCGAGCGGAGCGAGCGAGCAACGATCACAATTTTCAAGCTATACATATACCTTATATTGCATAGCATTTGTTTCGTGTTATTACCTAATTTTGTCAGCCATTTCTGACATCAAATTGCACTTTACTATGTGGAAATAGTACTATTTATGTGAAACTATTCATAAACTGTAAACATTTGTCAGTAGGCAATTCGATAAAGACTTCCGGCTCCTCGGGCTGGTGCGAATATTTCAATGTCCGTATGTGCCAAACCGTTGGTTTGTGACACACCTTTACGCGTCTCTCGCTCGCTGCGCTCGCTCGAAAGCTATAGCCTAACCTAAAACCATACATCTTGCGTTCAGTAATCGATATGGTGGCGACATATTTCGAATTTGCGAACGTGTCGCATCGGTTGTGAGGTTGGACTAGATTTTTACGAGCGAGCGGAGCGAGCGAGCAACGATCACAATTTCCAAGCTATACATATACCTTATATTGCCTCGCATATATTTCGTGTTATTACCTAATTTTGTCAGCCATTTCTGACATCAAATCGCACTTTACTATGTGGAAATAGTACTATTTATGTGAAACTATTCATAAACTGTAAACATTTGTCAGTAGGCAATTCGATAAAGACTTCCGGCTCCTCGGGCTGGTGCGAATATTTCAATGTCCGTATTTGCCAAACCGTTGGTTTGTGACAAACCTTTACAGGTCTCTCGCTCGCTACGCTCGCTCGAAAGCTATAGCTTAACCTAAAACCAATCCCTCTTGCGTTCAGTATTCGATACGGTGGTGACATATTTCGAATTTGCGAACGTGTCGCATCGGTTGGACTAGATTTTTACGAGCGAGCGGAGCGAGCGAGCAACGATCACAATTTCCAAGCTATACATATACCTTATATTGCCTTGCATATATTTCGTGTTATTACCTAATTTTGTCAGCCATTTCTGACATCAAATTGCACTTTACTATGTGGAAATAGTACTATTTATGTGAAACTATTCATAAACTGTAAACATTTGTCAGTAGGCAATTCGATAGAGACTTCCGGCTCCTCGGGCTGGTGCGAATATTTCAATGTCCGTATTTGCCAAACCGTTGGTTTGTGACACACCTTTACAGGTCTCTCGCTCGCTACGCTCGCTCGAAAGCTATAGCTTAACCTAAAACCAATCCCTCTTGCGTTCAGTATTCGATACGGTGGTGACATATTTCGAATTTGCGAACGTGTCGCATCGGTTGTGAGGTTGGACTAGATTTTTACGAGCGAGCGGAGCGAGCGAGCAACGGTGATAACTTCCAAGCTATACATATACCTTATATTGCATTGCATTTGTTTCGTGTCATTACCTAATTTTGTCAGCCATTTCTGACATCACATTGCACTTTACTATGTGGAAATAGTACTATTTATGTGAAACTATTCATAAACTGTAAACATTTGTCAGTAGGCAATTCGATAGACTTCCGGCTCCTCGGGCTGGTGCGAATATCTCAATGTCCGTATGTGCCAAACCGTTGGTTTGTGACACACCTTTACGCGTCTCTCGCTCGCTGCGCTCGCTCGAAAGTTATAGCCTAACCTAAAACCATACATCTTGCGTTCAGTAATCGATATGGTGGCGACATATTTCGAATTTGCAAACGTGTCGCATCGGTTGTGAGGTTGGACTAGATTTTTACGAGCGAGCGGAACGAGCGAGCAACGGTGACAATTTCCAAGCTATACATATACCTTATATTGCATTGCATTTGTTTCGTGTTATTACCTAATTTTGTCAGCCATTTCGGACATCACATTGCACTGTAGTATGTGGAAATAGTACTATTTATGTGAAGCTATTCATAAACTGTAAACATTTGTCAGTAGGCCATAGGATAACGACTTCCGGCTCCTCGGGCTGGTGCGAATATTTCAATGTCCGAATGTGCCAAACCGTTGGTTTGTGACACACCTTTACGCGTCCCTCGCTCGCTGCGCTCGCCCCAAAACTATTGCCCAACCTAAAACCAATCCATCTTGCGTTCATTATTCGATATGGTGGCGACTTATTTCAAATTTGCGAACGTGTCGCATCGGTTGTGAGGTCGGACTAGATTTTTACGAGCGAGCGGAGCGAGCGTGCAACGATCACGATTTTCAAGCTATACATATACCTTATATTGCATTGCATTTGTTTCGTGTTATTACCTAATTTTGTCAGCCATTTCTGACATCACATTGCACTTTACTATGTGGAAATAGTACTATTTATGTGAAACTATTCATAAACTGTAAACATTTGTCAGTAAGCAATTCGATAAAGACTTCCGGCTCCTCGGGATGGTGCGAATATTTCAATGTCCGTATGTGCCAAACCGTTGGTTTGTGACACACCTTTACGCGTCTCTCGCTCGCTGCGCTCGCTCGAAAGCTATAGCCTAACCTAAAACCATACATCTTGCGTTCAGTAATCGATATGGTGGTGACATATTTCGAATTTGCGAACGTGTCGCATCGGTTGTGAGGTTGGACTAGATTTTTACGAGCGAGCGGAGCGAGCGAGCAACGATTACAATTTCCAAGCTATACATATACCTTATATTGCCTTGCATATATTTCGTGATATTACCTAATTTTGTCAGCCATTTCTGACATCACATTGTACTTTACTATGTGGAAATAGCACTATTTATGTGAAACTATTCATAAACTGTAAACATTTGTCAGTAGGCAATTCGATAAAGACTTCCGGCTCCTCGGGCTGGTGCGAATATTTCAATGTCCGTATGTGCCAAACCGTTGGTTTGTGACACACCTTTACGCGGCCCTCGCTCGCTGCGCTCGCTCGAAAACTATTGCCCAACCTAAAACCATACATCTTGCGTTCAGTAATCGATATGGTGGCGACATATTTCGAATTTGCGAACGTGTCGCATCGGTTGTGAGGTTGGACTATATTTTTACGTGCGAGCGGGGCGAGCGAGCAACGATCACAATTTCCAAGCTATACATATACCTTATATTGCCTTGCATATATTTCGTGTTATTACCTAATTTTGTCAGCCATTTCTGACATCACATTGCACTTTACTATGTGGAAATAGTACTATTTATGTGAAACTATTCATAAACTGTAAACATTTGTCAGTAGGCAATTCGATAAAGACTTCCGGCTCCTCGGGCTGGTGCGAATATTTCAATGTCCGTATGTGCCAAACCGTTGGTTTGTGACACACCTTTACGCGGCCCTCGCTCGCTGCGCTCGCTCGAAAACTATTGCCCAACCTAAAACCATACATCTTGCGTTCAGTAATCGATATGGTGGCGACATATTTCGAATTTGCGAACGTGTCGCATCGGTTGTGAGGTCGGACTAGATTTTTACGAGCGAGCGGAGCGAGCGAGCAACGATCACAATTTCCAAGCTATACATATACCTTATATTGCCTTGCATATATTTCGTGATATTACCTAATTTTGTCAGCCATTTCTGACATCACATTGCACTTTACTATGTGGAAATAGTACTATTTATGTGAAACTATTCATAAACTGTAAACATTTGTCAGTAGGCAATTCGATAAAGACTTCCGGCTCCTCGGGCTGGTGCGAATATTTCAATGCCCGTATGTGCCAAACCGTTGGTTTGTGACACACCTTTACGCGTCTCTCGCTCGCTGCGCTCGCTCGAAAGCTATAGCCTAACCTAAAACCATACATCTTGCGTTCAGTATTCGATATGGTGGTGACATATTTCGAATTTGCGAACGTGTCGCATCGGTTGTGACGTTGGACTAGATTTTTACGAGCGAGCGGAGCGAGCGAGCAACGATCACAATTTCCAAGCTATACATATACCTTATATTGCCTTGCATATATTTCGTGATATTACCTAATTTTGTCAGCCATTTCTGACATCACATTGCATTTTACTATGTGGAAATAGTACAATTTATGTGAAACTATTCATAAACTGTAAACATTTGTCAGTAGGCAATTCGATAAAGACATCCGGCTCCTCGGGCTGGTGCGAATATTTCAATGTCCGTATTTGCCATACCGTTGGTTTGTGACACACCTTTACAGGTCTCTCGCTCGCTACGCTCGCTCGAAAGCTATAGCTTAACCTAAAACCAATCCATCTTGCGTTCAGTATTCGATATGGTGGTGACATATTTGGAATTTGCGAACGTGTCGCATCGGTTGTGAGGTTGGACTATATTTTTACGAGCGAGCGGAGCGAGCGAGCAACGATCACAATTTCCAAGCTATACATATACCTTATATTGCCTTGCATATATTTCGTGTTATTACCTAATTTTGTCAGCCATTTCTGACATCACATTGCACTTTACTATGTGGAAATAGTACTATTTATGTGAAACTATTCATAAACTGTAAACATTTGTCAGTAGGCAATTCGATAAAGACTTCCGGCTCCTCGGGCTGGTGCGAATATTTCAATGTCCGTATGTGCCAAACCGTTGGTTTGTGACACACCTTTACACGTCTCTCGCTCGCTACGCTCGCTCGAAAGCTATAGCTTAACCTAAAACCAAGCCATCTTGCGTTCATTATTCGATATGGTGCCGACTTATTTCAAATTTGCGAACGTGTCGCATCGGTTGTGAGGTCGGACTAGATTTTTACGAGCGAGCGGAGCGAGCGAGCAACGATCACAATTTTCAAGCTATACATATTCCTTATATTGCATTGCATTTGTTTCGTGTTATTACCTAATTTTGTCAGCCATTTCGGACATCACATTGCACTGTAGTATGTGGAAATAGTACTATTTATGTGAAGCTATTCATAAACTGTAAACATTTGTCAGTAGGCCATTGGATAACGACTTCCGGCTCCTCGGGCTGGTGCGAATATTTCAATGTCCGAATGTGCCAAACCGTTGGTTTGTGACACACCTTTACGCGTCCCTCGCTCGCTGCGCTCGCCCGAAAACTATTGCCCAACCTAAAACCAATCCATCTTGCGTTCATTATTCGATATGGTGGCGACTTATTTCAAATTTGCGAACGTGTCGCATCGGTTGTGAGGTCGGACTAGATTTTTACGAGCGAGCGGAGCGAGCGAGCAACGATCACGATTTTCAAGCTATACATATACCTTATATTGCATTGCATTTGTTTCGTGTTATTACCTAATTTTGTCAGCCATTTCTGACATCACATTGCACTTTACTATGTGGAAATAGTACTATTTATGTGAAACTATTCATAAACTGTAAACATTTGTCAGTAAGCAATTCGATAAAGACTTCCGGCTCCTCGGGATGGTGCGAATATTTCAATGTCCGTATGTGCCAAACCGTTGGTTTGTGACACACCTTTACACGTCTCTCGCTCGCTACGCTCGCTCGAAAGCTATAGCTTAACCTAAAACCAAGCCATCTTGCGTTCAGTATTCGATACGGTGGTGACATATTTCGAATTTGCGAACGTGTCGCATCGGTTGTGAGGTTGGACTAGATTTTTACGAGCGAGCGGAGCGAGCTAGCAACGATCACAATTTCCAAGTTATACATATACCTTATATTGCCTTGCATATATTTCGTGTTATTACCTAATTTTGTCAGCCATTTCTGACATCAAATTGCACTTTACTATGTGGAAATAGTACTATTTATGTGAAACTATTCACAAACTGTAAACATTTGTCAGTAGGCCATAGGATAGAGACTTCCGGCTCCTCGGGCTGGTGCGAATATTTCAATGTCCGTATGTGCCAAACCGTTGGTTTGTGACACACCTTTACGCGTCTCTCGCTCGCTGCGCTCGCTCGAAAGCTATAGCCTAACCTAAAACCATACATCTTGCGTTCAGTAATCGATATGGTGGTGACATATTTCGAATTTGCGAACGTGTCGCATCGGTTGTGAGGTTGGACTAGATTTTTACGAGCGAGCGGAGCGAGCGAGCAACGATTACAATTTCCAAGCTATACATATACCTTATATTGCCTTGCATATATTTCTTGATATTACCTAATTTTGTCAGCCATTTCTGACATCACATTGTACTTTACTATGTGGAAATAGTACTATTTATGTGAAACTATTCATAAACTGTAAACATTTGTCAGTAGGCAATTCGATAAAGACTTCCGGCTCCTCGGGCTGGTGCGAATATTTCAATGTCCGTATGTGCCAAACCGTTGGTTTGTGACACACCTTTACGCGGCCCTCGCTCGCTGCGCTCGCTCGAAAACTATTGCCCAACCTAAAACCATACATCTTGCGTTCAGTAATCGATATGGTGGCGACATATTTCGAATTTGCGAACGTGTCGCATCGGTTGTGAGGTTGGACTATATTTTTACGAGCGAGCGGAGCGAGCGAGCAACGATCACAATTTCCAAGCTATACATATACCTTATATTGCCTTGCATATATTTCGTGTTATTACCTAATTTTGTCAGCCATTTCTGACATCACATTGCACTTTACTATGTGGAAATAGTACCATTTATGTGAAACTATTCATAAACTGTAAACATTTGTCAGTAGGCAATTCGATAAAGACTTCCGGCTCCTCGGGCTGGTGCGAATATTTCAATGTCCGTATGTGCCAAACCGTTGGTTTGTGACACACCTTTACGCGGCCCTCGCTCGCTGCGCTCGCTCGAAAACTATTGCCCAACCTAAAACCATACATTTTGCGTTCAGTAATCGATATGGTGGCGACATATTTCGAATTTGCGAACGTGTCGCATCGGTTGTGAGGTCGGACTAGATTTTTACGAGCGAGCGGAGCGAGCGAGCAACGATCACAATTTCCAAGCTATACATATACCTTATATTGCCTTGCATATATTTCGTGTTATTACCTAATTTTGTCAGCCATTTCTGACATCACATTGCACTTTACTATGTGGAAATAGTACTATTTATGTGAAACTATTCATAAACTGTAAACATTTGTCAGTAGGCAATTCGATAAAGACTTCCGGCTCCTCGGGCTGGTGCGAATATTTCAATGTCCGTATGTGCCAAACCGTTGGTTTGTGACACACCTTTACGCGTCTCTCGCTCGCTGCGCTCGCTCGAAAGCTATAGCCTAACCTAAAACCATACATCTTGCGTTCAGTATTCGATATGGTGGTGACATATTTCGAATTTGCGAACGTGTCGCATCGGTTGTGACGTTGGACTAGATTTTTACGAGCGAGCGGAGCGAGCGAGCAACGATCACAATTTCCAAGCTATACATATACCTTATATTGCCTTGCATATATTTCGTGATATTACCTAATTTTGTCAGCCATTTCTGACATCACATTGCATTTTACTATGTGGAAATAGTACAATTTATGTGAAACTATTCATAAACTGTAAACATTTGTCAGTAGGCAATTCGATAAAGACATCCGGCTCCTCGGGCTGGTGCGAATATTTCAATGTCCGTATTTGGCAAACCGTTGGTTTGTGACACACCTTTACAGGTCTCTCGCTCGCTACGCTCGCTCGAAAGCTATAGCTTAACCTAAAACCAATCCATCTTGCGTTCAGTATTCGATATGGTGGTGACATATTTGGAATTTGCGAACGTGTCGCATCGGTTGTGAGGTTGGACTATATTTTTACGAGCGAGCGGAGCGAGCGAGCAACGATCACAATTTCCAAGCTATACATATACCTTATATTGCCTTGCATATATTTCGTGTTATTACCTAATTTTGTCAGCCATTTCTGACATCACATTGCACTTTACTATGTGGAAATAGTACTATTTATGTGAAACTATTCATAAACTGTAAACATTTGTCAGTAGGCAATTCGATAAAGACTTCCGGCTCCTCGGGCTGGTGCGAATATTTCAATGTCCGTATGTGCCAAACCGTTGGTTTGTGACACACCTTTACACGTCTCTCGCTCGCTACGCTCGCTCGAAAGCTATAGCTTAACCTAAAACCAAGCCATCTTGCGTTCATTATTCGATATGGTGCCGACATACATCGAATTTGCGAACGTGTCGGATCGGTTGTGAGGTTGGACTAGATTTTTACGAGCGAGCGGAGCGAGCGAGCTACGGTGACAATTTCCAAGCTATACATATACCTTATATTGCCTTGCATATATTTCGTGATATTACCTAATTTTGTCAGCCATTTCTGACATCACATTGCACTTTACTATGTGGAAATAGTACTATTTATGTGAAACTATTCATAAACTGTAAACATTTGTCAGTAGGCAATTCGATAAAGACTTCCGGCTCCTCGGGCTGGTGCGAATATTTCAATGTCCGTATGTGCCAAACCGTTGGTTTGTGACAAACCTTTACACGTCTCTCGCTCGCTACGCTCGCTCGAAAGCTATAGCTTAACCTAAAACCAAGCCATCTTGCGTTCAGTATTCGATATGGTGGTGACATATTTGGAATTTGCGAACGTGTCGCATCGGTTGTGAGGTTGGACTAGATTTTTACGAGCGAGCGGAGCGAGCGAGCTACGGTGACAATTTCCAAGCTATACATATACCTTATATTGCATTGCATTTGTTTCGTGTTATTACCTAATTTTGTCAGCCATTTCGGACATCACATTGCACTGTAGTATGTGGAAATAGTACTATTTATGTGAAACTATTCATAAACTGTAAACATTTGTCAGTAGGCATTTCGATAATGACTTCCGGCTCCTCGGGCTGGTGCGAATATTTCAATGTCCGTATGTGCCAAACCGTTTGTTAGTGACACACCTTTACGCGTCTCTCGCTCGCTGCGCTCGCTCGAAAGCTATAGCCTAACCTAAAAACATACATCTTGCGTTCAGTAATCGATATGGTGGTGACATATTTCGAATTTGCGAACGTGTCGCATCGGTTGTGAGGTTGGACTAGATTTTTACGAGCGAGCGGAGCGAGCGAGCAACGATTACAATTTCCAAGCTATACATATACCTTATATTGCCTTGCATATATTTCGTGATATTACCTAATTTTGTCAGCCATTTCTGACATCACATTGCACTTTACTATGTGGAAATAGTACTATTTATGTGAAACTATTCATAAACTGTAAACATTTGTCAGTAGGCAATTCGATAAAGACTTCCGGCTCCTCGGGCTGGTGCGAATATTTCAATGTCCGTATGTGCCAAACCGTTGGTTTGTGACACACCTTTACACGTCTCTCGCTCGCTACGCTCGCTCGAAAGCTATAGCTTAACCTAAAACCAAGCCATCTTGCGTTCATTATTCGATATGGTGCCGACATACATCGAATTTGCGAACGTGTCGGATCGGTTGTGAGGTTGGACTAGATTTTTACGAGCGAGCGGAGCGAGCTAGCAACGATCACAATTTCCAAGTTATACATATACCTTATATTGCCTTGCATATATTTCGTGTTATTACCTAATTTTGTCAGCCATTTCTGACATCAAATTGCACTTTACTATGTGGAAATAGTACTATTTATGTGAAACTATTCACAAACTGTAAACATTTGTCAGTAGGCCATAGGATAGAGACTTCCGGCTCCTCGGGCTGGTGCGAATATTTCAATGTCCGTATGTGCCAAACCGTTGGTTTGTGACACACCTTTACGCGTCTCTCGCTCGCTGCGCTCGCTCGAAAGCTATAGCCTAACCTAAAACCATACATCTTGCGTTCAGTAATCGATATGGTGGTGACATATTTCGAATTTGCGAACGTGTCGCATCGGTTGTGAGGTTGGACTAGATTTTTACGAGCGAGCGGAGCGAGCGAGCAACGATTACAATTTCCAAGCTATACATATACCTTATATTGCCTTGCATATATTTCTTGATATTACCTAATTTTGTCAGCCATTTCTGACATCACATTGTACTTTACTATGTGGAAATAGTACTATTTATGTGAAACTATTCATAAACTGTAAACATTTGTCAGTAGGCAATTCGATAAAGACTTCCGGCTCCTCGGGCTGGTGCGAATATTTCAATGTCCGTATGTGCCAAACCGTTGGTTTGTGACACACCTTTACGCGGCCCTCGCTCGCTGCGCTCGCTCGAAAACTATTGCCCAACCTAAAACCATACATCTTGCGTTCAGTAATCGATATGGTGGCGACATATTTCGAATTTGCGAACGTGTCGCATCGGTTGTGAGGTTGGACTATATTTTTACGAGCGAGCGGAGCGAGCGAGCAACGATCACAATTTCCAAGCTATACATATACCTTATATTGCCTTGCATATATTTCGTGTTATTACCTAATTTTGTCAGCCATTTCTGACATCACATTGCACTTTACTATGTGGAAATAGTACCATTTATGTGAAACTATTCATAAACTGTAAACATTTGTCAGTAGGCAATTCGATAAAGACTTCCGGCTCCTCGGGCTGGTGCGAATATTTCAATGTCCGTATGTGCCAAACCGTTGGTTTGTGACACACCTTTACGCGGCCCTCGCTCGCTGCGCTCGCTCGAAAACTATTGCCCAACCTAAAACCATACATCTTGCGTTCAGTAATCGATATGGTGGCGACATATTTCGAATTTGCGAACGTGTCGCATCGGTTGTGAGGTCGGACTAGATTTTTACGAGCGAGCGGAGCGAGCGAGCAACGATCACAATTTCCAAGCTATACATATACCTTATATTGCCTTGCATATATTTCGTGTTATTACCTAATTTTGTCAGCCATTTCTGACATCACATTGCACTTTACTATGTGGAAATAGTACTATTTATGTGAAACTATTCATAAACTGTAAACATTTGTCAGTAGGCAATTCGATAAAGACTTCCGGCTCCTCGGGCTGGTGCGAATATTTCAATGTCCGTATGTGCCAAACCGTTGGTTTGTGACACACCTTTACGCGTCTCTCGCTCGCTGCGCTCGCTCGAAAGCTATAGCCTAACCTAAAACCATACATCTTGCGTTCAGTATTCGATATGGTGGTGACATATTTCGAATTTGCGAACGTGTCGCATCGGTTGTGACGTTGGACTAGATTTTTACGAGCGAGCGGAGCGAGCGAGCAACGATCACAATTTCCAAGCTATACATATACCTTATATTGCCTTGCATATATTTCGTGATATTACCTAATTTTGTCAGCCATTTCTGACATCACATTGCATTTTACTATGTGGAAATAGTACAATTTATGTGAAACTATTCATAAACTGTAAACATTTGTCAGTAGGCAATTCGATAAAGACATCCGGCTCCTCGGGCTGGTGCGAATATTTCAATGTCCGTATTTGGCAAACCGTTGGTTTGTGACACACCTTTACAGGTCTCTCGCTCGCTACGCTCGCTCGAAAGCTATAGCTTAACCTAAAACCAATCCATCTTGCGTTCAGTATTCGATATGGTGGTGACATATTTGGAATTTGCGAACGTGTCGCATCGGTTGTGAGGTTGGACTATATTTTTACGAGCGAGCGGAGCGAGCGAGCAACGATCACAATTTCCAAGCTATACATATACCTTATATTGCCTTGCATATATTTCGTGTTATTACCTAATTTTGTCAGCCATTTCTGACATCACATTGCACTTTACTATGTGGAAATAGTACTATTTATGTGAAACTATTCATAAACTGTAAACATTTGTCAGTAGGCAATTCGATAAAGACTTCCGGCTCCTCGGGCTGGTGCGAATATTTCAATGTCCGTATGTGCCAAACCGTTGGTTTGTGACACACCTTTACACGTCTCTCGCTCGCTACGCTCGCTCGAAAGCTATAGCTTAACCTAAAACCAAGCCATCTTGCGTTCATTATTCGATATGGTGCCGACATACATCGAATTTGCGAACGTGTCGGATCGGTTGTGAGGTTGGACTAGATTTTTACGAGCGAGCGGAGCGAGCGAGCTACGGTGACAATTTCCAAGCTATACATATACCTTATATTGCCTTGCATATATTTCGTGATATTACCTAATTTTGTCAGCCATTTCTGACATCACATTGCACTTTACTATGTGGAAATAGTACTATTTATGTGAAACTATTCATAAACTGTAAACATTTGTCAGTAGGCAATTCGATAAAGACTTCCGGCTCCTCGGGCTGGTGCGAATATTTCAATGTCCGTATGTGCCAAACCGTTGGTTTGTGACAAACCTTTACACGTCTCTCGCTCGCTACGCTCGCTCGAAAGCTATAGCTTAACCTAAAACCAAGCCATCTTGCGTTCAGTATTCGATATGGTGGTGACATATTTGGAATTTGCGAACGTGTCGCATCGGTTGTGAGGTTGGACTAGATTTTTACGAGCGAGCGGAGCGAGCGAGCTACGGTGACAATTTCCAAGCTATACATATACCTTATATTGCATTGCATTTGTTTCGTGTTATTACCTAATTTTGTCAGCCATTTCGGACATCACATTGCACTGTAGTATGTGGAAATAGTACTATTTATGTGAAACTATTCATAAACTGTAAACATTTGTCAGTAGGCATTTCGATAATGACTTCCGGCTCCTCGGGCTGGTGCGAATATTTCAATGTCCGTATGTGCCAAACCGTTTGTTAGTGACACACCTTTACGCGTCTCTCGCTCGCTGCGCTCGCTCGAAAGCTATAGCCTAACCTAAAAACATACATCTTGCGTTCAGTAATCGATATGGTGGTGACATATTTCGAATTTGCGAACGTGTCGCATCGGTTGTGAGGTTGGACTAGATTTTTACGAGCGAGCGGAGCGAGCGAGCAACGATTACAATTTCCAAGCTATACATATACCTTATATTGCCTTGCATATATTTCGTGATATTACCTAATTTTGTCAGCCATTTCTGACATCACATTGCACTTTACTATGTGGAAATAGTACTATTTATGTGAAACTATTCATAAACTGTAAACATTTGTCAGTAGGCAATTCGATAAAGACTTCCGGCTCCTCGGGCTGGTGCGAATATTTCAATGTCCGTATGTGCCAAACCGTTGGTTTGTGACACACCTTTACACGTCTCTCGCTCGCTACGCTCGCTCGAAAGCTATAGCTTAACCTAAAACCAAGCCATCTTGCGTTCATTATTCGATATGGTGCCGACATACATCGAATTTGCGAACGTGTCGGATCGGTTGTGAGGTTGGACTAGATTTTTACGAGCGAGCGGAGCGAGCGAGCTACGGTGACAATTTCCAAGCTATACATATACCTTATATTGCATTGCATTTGTTTCGTGTTATTACCTAATTTTGTCAGCCATTTCGGACATCACATTGCACTGTAGTATGTGGAAATAGTACTATTTATGTGAAACTATTCATAAACTGTAAACATTTGTCAGTAGACAATTCGATAAAGACTTCCGGCTCCTCGGGCTGGTGCGAATATTTCAATGTCCGTATGTGCCAAACCGTTGGTTTGTGACACACCTTTACACGTCTCTCGCTCGCTACGCTCGCTCGAAAGCTATAGCTTAACCTAAAACCAAGCCATCTTGCGTTCATTATTCGATATGGTGCCGACATACATCGAATTTGCGAACGTGTCGGATCGGTTGTGAGGTTGGACTAGATTTTTACGAGCGAGCGGAGCGAGCGAGCTACGGTGACAATTTCCAAGCTATACATATACCTTATATTGCATTGCATTTGTTTCGTGTTATTACCTAATTTTGTCAGCCATTTCGGACATCACATTGCACTGTAGTATGTGGAAATAGTACTATTTATGTGAAACTATTCATAAACTGTAAACATTTGTCAGTAGGCATTTCGATAATGACTTCCGGCTCCTCGGGCTGGTGCGAATATTTCAATGTCCGTATGTGCCAAACCGTTTGTTAGTGACACACCTTTACGCGTCTCTCGCTCGCTGCGCTCGCTCGAAAGCTATAGCCTAACCTAAAAACATACATCTTGCGTTCAGTAATCGATATGGTGGTGACATATTTCGAATTTGCGAACGTGTCGCATCGGTTGTGAGGTTGGACTAGATTTTTACGAGCGAGCGGAGCGAGCGAGCTACGGCGACAATTTCCAAGCTATACATATACCTTATATTGCATTGCATTTGTTTCGTGTTATTACCTAATTTTGTCAGCCATTTCGGACATCACATTGCACTGTAGTATGTGGAAATAGTACTATTTATGTGAAACTATTCATAAACTGTGAACATTTGTCAGTAGGCAATTCGATAATGACTTTCGGCTCCTCGGGCTGGTGCGAATATTTCAATATCCGTATGTGCCAAACTGTTGGTTTGTGACACACCTTTACGCGTCACTCGCTCGCTGCGCTCGCTCGAAAGCTATAGCCTAACCTAAAACCATACATCTTGCGTTCAGTAATCGATATGGTGGCGACATATTTCGAATTTGCGAACGTGTCGCATCGGTTGTGAGGTTGGACTAGATTTTTACGAGCGAGCGGAGCGAGCGAGCAACGATTACAATTTCCAAGCTATACATATACCTTATATTGCCTTGCATATATTTCGTGATATTACCTAATTTTGTCAGCCATTTCTGACATCACATTGCACTTTACTATGTGGAAATAGTACTATTTATGTGAAACTATTCATAAACTGTAAACATTTGTCAGTAGGCAATTCGATAAAGACTTCCGGCTCCTCGGGCTGGTGCGAATATTTCAATGACCGTATGTGCCAAACCGTTGGTTTGTGACACACCTTTACACGTCTCTCGCTCGCTACGCTCGCTCGAAAGCTATAGCTTAACCTAAAACCAAGCCATCTTGCGTTCATTATTCGATATGGTGCCGACATACATCGAATTTGCGAACGTGTCGGATCGGTTGTGAGGTTGGAATAGATTTTTACGAGCGAGCGGAGCGAGCGAATAACGGTCATCATTTCCAAGCTATACATATACCTTATATTGCATTGCATTTGTTTCGTGTTATTACCTAATTTGGTCAGCCATTTCTGACATCACATTGCACTTTACTATGTGGAAATAGTACTATTTATGTGAAACTATTCATAAACTGTAAACATTTGTCAGTAGGCAATTCGATAATGACTTCCGGCTCCTCGGGCTGGTGCGAATATTTCAATGTCCGTATGTGCCAAACCGTTGGTTAGTGACACACCTTTACGCGTCTCTCGCTCGCTGCGCTCGCTCGAAAGCTATAGCCTAACCTAAAAACATACATCTTGCGTTCAGTAATCGATATGGTGGTGACATATTTCGAATTTGCGAACGTGTCGCATCGGTTGTGAGGTTGGACTAGATTTTTACGAGCGAGCGGAGCGAGCGAGCAACGATTACAATTTCCAAGCTATACATATACCTTATATTGCATTGCATTTGTTTCGTGTTATTACCTAATTTTGTCAGCCATTTCGGACATCACATTGCACTGTAGTATGTGGAAATAGTACTATTTATGTGAAACTATTCATAAACTGTAAACATTTGTCAGTAGGCAATTCGATAATGACTTCCGGCTCCTCGGGCTGGTGCGAATATTTCAATGTCCGTATGTGCCAAACCGTTTGTTAGTGACACACCTTTACGCGTCTCTCGCTCGCTGCGCTCGCTCGAAAGCTATAGCCTAACCTAAAAACATACATCTTGCGTTCAGTAATCGATATGGTGGTGACATATTTCGAATTTGCGAACGTGTCGCATCGGTTGTGAGGTTGGACTAGATTTTTACGAGCGAGCGGAGCGAGCGAGCAACGATTACAATTTCCAAGCTATACATATACCTTATATTGCATTGCATTTGTTTCGTGTTATTACCTAATTTTGTCAGCCATTTCGGACATCACATTGCACTGTAGTATGTGGAAATAGTACTATTTATGTGAAACTATTCATAAACTGTAAACATTTGTCAGTAGGCAATTCGATAAAGACTTCCGGCTCCTCGGGCTGGTGCGAATATTTCAATGTCCGTATGTGCCAAACCGTTGGTTTGTGACACACCTTTACGCGTCTCTCGCTCGCTGCTCTCGCTCGAAAGCTATAGCCTAACCTAAAACCATACATCTTGCGTTCAGTAATCGATATGGTGGTGACATATTTCGAATTTGCGAACGTGTCGCATCGGTTGTGAGGTTGGACTAGATTTTTACGAGCGAGCGGAGCGAGCGAGCAACGATTACAATTTCCAAGCTATACATATACCTTATATTGCCTTGCATATATTTCGTGATATTACCTAATTTTGTCAGCCATTTCTGACATCACATTGCACTTTACTATGTGGAAATAGTACTATTTATGTGAAACTATTCATAAACTGTAAACATTTGTCAGTAGGCAATTCGATAAGGACTTCCGGCTCCTCGGGCTGGTGCGAATATTTCAATGTCCGTATGTGCCAAACCGTTGGTTTGTGACAAACATTTACACGTCTCTCGCTCGCTACGCTCGCTCGAAAGCTATAGCTTAACCTAAAACCAAGCCATCTTGCGTTCATTATTCGATATGGTGCCGACATACATCGAATTTGCGAACGTGTCGGATCGGTTGTGAGGTTGGAATAGATTTTTACGAGCGAGCGGAGCGAGCGAATAACGGTCATCATTTCCAAGCTATACATATACCTTATATTGCATTGCATTTGTTTCGTGTTATTACCTAATTTGGTCAGCCATTTCTGACATCACATTGCACTGTAGTATGTGGAAATAGTACTATTTATGTGAAACTATTCATAAACTGTAAACATTTGTCAGTAGGCAATTCGATAATGACTTCCGGCTCCTCGGGCTGGTGCGAATATTTCAATGTCCGTATGTGCCAAACCGTTTGTTAGTGACACACCTTTACGCGTCTCTCGCTCGCTGCGCTCGCTCGAAAGCTATAGCCTAACCTAAAAACATACATCTTGCGTTCAGTAATCGATATGGTGGTGACATATTTCGAATTTGCGAACGTGTCGCATCGGTTGTGAGGTTGGACTAGATTTTTACGAGCGAGCGGAGCGAGCGAGCAACGATTACAATTTCCAAGCTATACATATACCTTATATTGCATTGCATTTGTTTCGTGTTATTACCTAATTTTGTCAGCCATTTCGGACATCACATTGCACTGTAGTATGTGGAAATAGTACTATTTATGTGAAACTATTCATAAACTGTAAACATTTGTCAGTAGGCAATTCGATAAAGACTTCCGGCTCCTCGGGCTGGTGCGAATATTTCAATGTCCGTATGTGCCAAACCGTTGGTTTGTGACACACCTTTACGCGTCTCTCGCTCGCTGCTCTCGCTCGAAAGCTATAGCCTAACCTAAAACCATACATCTTGCGTTCAGTAATCGATATGGTGGTGACATATTTCGAATTTGCGAACGTGTCGCATCGGTTGTGAGGTTGGACTAGATTTTTACGAGCGAGCGGAGCGAGCGAGCAACGATTACAATTTCCAAGCTATACATATACCTTATATTGCCTTGCATATATTTCGTGATATTACCTAATTTTGTCAGCCATTTCTGACATCACATTGCACTTTACTATGTGGAAATAGTACTATTTATGTGAAACTATTCATAAACTGTAAACATTTGTCAGTAGGCAATTCGATAAGGACTTCCGGCTCCTCGGGCTGGTGCGAATATTTCAATGTCCGTATGTGCCAAACCGTTGGTTTGTGACAAACATTTACACGTCTCTCGCTCGCTACGCTCGCTCGAAAGCTATAGCTTAACCTAAAACCAAGCCATCTTGCGTTCATTATTCGATATGGTGCCGACATACATCGAATTTGCGAACGTGTCGGATCGGTTGTGAGGTTGGAATAGATTTTTACGAGCGAGCGGAGCGAGCGAATAACGGTCATCATTTCCAAGCTATACATATACCTTATATTGCATTGCATTTGTTTCGTGTTATTACCTAATTTGGTCAGCCATTTCTGACATCACATTGCACTTTACTATGTGGAAATAGTACTATTTATGTGAAACTATTCATAAACTGTAAACATTTGTCAGTAGGCAATTCGATAAAGACTTCCGGCTCCTCGGGCTGGTGCGAATATTTCAATGTCCGTATGTGCCAAACCGTTGGTTAGTGACACACCTTTACGCGTCTCTCGCTCGCTGCGCTCGCTCGAAAGCTATAGCCTAACCTAAAAACATACATCTTGCGTTCAGTAATCGATATGGTGGTGACATATTTCGAATTTGCGAACGTGTCACATCGGTTGTGAGGTTGGACTAGATTTTTACGAGCGAGCGGAGCGAGCGAGCAACGATTACAATTTCCAAGCTATACATATACCTTATATTGCCTTGCATATATTTCGTGATATTACCTAATTTTGTCAGCCATTTCTGACATCAAATTGCACTTTACTATGTGGAAATAGTACTATTTATGTGAAACTATTCATAAACTGTACACATTTGTCAGTAGGCAATTCGATAAAGACTTCCGGCTCCTCGGGCTGGTGCGAATATTTCAATGCCCGTATGTGCCAAACCGTTGGTTTGTGACACACCTTTACACGTCTCTCGCTCGCTACGCTCGCTCGAAAGCTATAGCTTAACCTAAAACCAAGCCATCTTGCGTTCATTATTCGATATGGTGGCGACATACATCGAATTTGCGAACGTGTCGCATCGGTTGTGAGGTTGGACTAGATTTTTACGAGCGAGCGGAGCGAGCGAGCAACGGTGACAATTTCCAAGCTATACATATACCTTATATTGCATTGCATTTGTTTCGTGTTATTACCTAATTTTGTCAGCCATTTCGGACATCACAATGCACTGTAGTATGTGGAAATAGTACTATTTATGTGAAACTATTCATAAACTGTAAACATTTGTCAGTAGGCAATTCGATAAAGACTTTCGGCTCCTCGGGCTGGTGCGAATATTTCAATACCCGTATGTGCCAAACTGTTGGTTTGTGACACACCTTTACGCGTCACTCGCTCGCTGCGCTCGCTCGAAAGCTATAGCCTAACCTAAAACCATACATCTTGCGTTCAGTAATCGATATGGTGGCGACATATTTCGAATTTGCGAACGTGTCGCATCGGTTGTGAGGTTGGACTAGATTTTTACGAGCGAGCGGAGCGAGCGAGCTACGGTGACAATTTCCAAGCTATACATATACCTTATATTGCATTGCATTTGTTTCGTGTTATTACCTAATTTTGTCAGCCATTTCGGACATCACATTGCACTGTAGTATGTGGAAATAGTACTATTTATGTGAAACTATTCATAAACTGTAAACATTTGTCAGTAGGCAATTCGATAAAGAGTTCCGGCTCCTCGGGCTGGTGCGAATATTTCAATGTCCGTATGTGCCAAACCGTTGGTTAGTGACACACCTTTACGCGTCTCTCGCTCGCTGCGCTCGCTCGAAAGCTATAGCCTAACCTAAAAACATACATCTTGCGTTCAGTAATCGATATGGTGGTGACATATTTCGAATTTGCGTGTCGCATCGGTTGTGAGGTTGGACTAGATTTTTACGAGCGAGCGGAGCGAGCGAGCAACGATTACAATTTCCAAGCTATACATATACCTTATATTGCCTTGCATATATTTCGTGATATTACCTAATTTTGTCAGCCATTTCTGACATCAAATTGCACTTTACTATGTGGAAATAGTACTATTTATGCGAAACTATTCATAAACTGTAAACATTTGTCAGTAGGCAATTCGATAAAGACTTTCGGCTCCTCGGGCTGGTGCGAATATTTCAATATCCGTATGTGCCAAACTGTTGGTTTGTGACACACCTTTACGCGTCACTCGCTCGCTGCGCTCGCTCGAAAGCTATAGCCTAACCTAAAACCATACATCTTGCGTTCAGTAATCGATATGGTGGCGACATATTTCGAATTTGCGAACGTGTCGCATCGGTTGTGAGGTTGGACTAGATTTTTACGAGCGAGCGGAGCGAGCGAGCTACGGTGACAATTTCCAAGCTATACATATACCTTATATTGCATTGCATTTGTTTCGTGTTATTACCTAATTTTGTCAGCCATTTCGGACATCACATTGCACTGTAGTATGTGGAAATAGTACTATTTATGTGAAACTATTCATAAACTGTAAACATTTGTCAGTAGGCAATTCGATAAAGACTTCCGGCTCCTCGGGCTGGTGCGAATATTTCAATGTCCGTATGTGCCAAACCGTTGGTTTGTGACACACCTTTACGCGTCTCTCGCTCGCTGCGCTCGCTCGAAAGCTATAGCCTAACCTAAAACCATACATCTTGCGTTCAGTATTCGATATGGTGGTGACATATTTCGAATTTGCGAACGTGTCGCATCGGTTGTGACGTTGGACTAGATTTTTACGAGCGAGCGGAGCGAGCGAGCAACGATCACAATTTCCAAGCTATACATATACCTTATATTGCCTTGCATATATTTCGTGATATTACCTAATTTTGTCAGCCATTTCTGACATCACATTGCATTTTACTATGTGGAAATAGTACAATTTATGTGAAACTATTCATAAACTGTAAACATTTGTCAGTAGGCAATTCGATAAAGACATCCGGCTCCTCGGGCTGGTGCGAATATTTCAATGTCCGTATTTGGCAAACCGTTGGTTTGTGACACACCTTTACAGGTCTCTCGCTCGCTACGCTCGCTCGAAAGCTATAGCTTAACCTAAAACCAATCCATCTTGCGTTCAGTATTCGATATGGTGGTGACATATTTGGAATTTGCGAACGTGTCGCATCGGTTGTGAGGTTGGACTATATTTTTACGAGCGAGCGGAGCGAGCGAGCAACGATCACAATTTCCAAGCTATACATATACCTTATATTGCCTTGCATATATTTCGTGTTATTACCTAATTTTGTCAGCCATTTCTGACATCACATTGCACTTTACTATGTGGAAATAGTACTATTTATGTGAAACTATTCATAAACTGTAAACATTTGTCAGTAGGCAATTCGATAAAGACTTCCGGCTCCTCGGGCTGGTGCGAATATTTCAATGTCCGTATGTGCCAAACCGTTGGTTTGTGACACACCTTTACACGTCTCTCGCTCGCTACGCTCGCTCGAAAGCTATAGCTTAACCTAAAACCAAGCCATCTTGCGTTCATTATTCGATATGGTGCCGACATACATCGAATTTGCGAACGTGTCGGATCGGTTGTGAGGTTGGACTAGATTTTTACGAGCGAGCGGAGCGAGCGAGCTACGGTGACAATTTCCAAGCTATACATATACCTTATATTGCCTTGCATATATTTCGTGATATTACCTAATTTTGTCAGCCATTTCTGACATCACATTGCACTTTACTATGTGGAAATAGTACTATTTATGTGAAACTATTCATAAACTGTAAACATTTGTCAGTAGGCAATTCGATAAAGACTTCCGGCTCCTCGGGCTGGTGCGAATATTTCAATGTCCGTATGTGCCAAACCGTTGGTTTGTGACAAACCTTTACACGTCTCTCGCTCGCTACGCTCGCTCGAAAGCTATAGCTTAACCTAAAACCAAGCCATCTTGCGTTCAGTATTCGATATGGTGGTGACATATTTGGAATTTGCGAACGTGTCGCATCGGTTGTGAGGTTGGACTAGATTTTTACGAGCGAGCGGAGCGAGCGAGCCTACGGTGACAATTTCCAAGCTATACATATACCTTATATTGCATTGCATTTGTTTCGTGTTATTACCTAATTTTGTCAGCCATTTCGGACATCACATTGCACTGTAGTATGTGGAAATAGTACTATTTATGTGAAACTATTCATAAACTGTAAACATTTGTCAGTAGGCATTTCGATAATGACTTCCGGCTCCTCGGGCTGGTGCGAATATTTCAATGTCCGTATGTGCCAAACCGTTTGTTAGTGACACACCTTTACGCGTCTCTCGCTCGCTGCGCTCGCTCGAAAGCTATAGCCTAACCTAAAACCATACATCTTGCGTTCAGTAATCGATATGGTGGTGACATATTTCGAATTTGCGAACGTGTCGCATCGGTTGTGAGGTTGGACTAGATTTTTACGAGCGAGCGGAGCGAGCGAGCAACGATTACAATTTCCAAGCTATACATATACCTTATATTGCCTTGCATATATTCGTGATATTACCTAATTTTGTCAGCCATTTCTGACATCACATTGCACTTTACTATGTGGAAATAGTACTATTTATGTGAAACTATTCATAAACTGTAAACATTTGTCAGTAGGCAATTCGATAAGGACTTCCGGCTCCTCGGGCTGGTGCGAATATTTCAATGTCCGTATGTGCCAAACCGTTGGTTTGTGACAAACATTTACACGTCTCTCGCTCGCTACGCTCGCTCGAAAGCTATAGCTTAACCTAAAACCAAGCCATCTTGCGTTCATTATTCGATATGGTGCCGACATACATCGAATTTGCGAACGTGTCGGATCGGTTGTGAGGTTGGAATAGATTTTTACGAGCGAGCGGAGCGAGCGAATAACGGTCATCATTTCCAAGCTATACATATACCTTATATTGCATTGCATTTGTTTCGTGTTATTACCTAATTTGGTCAGCCATTTCTGACATCACATTGCACTTTACTATGTGGAAATAGTACTATTTATGTGAAACTATTCATAAACTGTAAACATTTGTCAGTAGGCAATTCGATAAAGACTTCCGGCTCCTCGGGCTGGTGCGAATATTTCAATGTCCGTATGTGCCAAACCGTTGGTTAGTGACACACCTTTACGCGTCTCTCGCTCGCTGCGCTCGCTCGAAAGCTATAGCCTAACCTAAAAACATACATCTTGCGTTCAGTAATCGATATGGTGGTGACATATTTCGAATTTGCGAACGTGTCACATCGGTTGTGAGGTTGGACTAGATTTTTACGAGCGAGCGGAGCGAGCGAGCAACGATTACAATTTCCAAGCTATACATATACCTTATATTGCCTTGCATATATTTCGTGATATTACCTAATTTTGTCAGCCATTTCTGACATCAAATTGCACTTTACTATGTGGAAATAGTACTATTTATGTGAAACTATTCATAAACTGTACACATTTGTCAGTAGGCAATTCGATAAAGACTTCCGGCTCCTCGGGCTGGTGCGAATATTTCAATGCCCGTATGTGCCAAACCGTTGGTTTGTGACACACCTTTACACGTCTCTCGCTCGCTACGCTCGCTCGAAAGCTATAGCTTAACCTAAAACCAAGCCATCTTGCGTTCATTATTCGATATGGTGGCGACATACATCGAATTTGCGAACGTGTCGCATCGGTTGTGAGGTTGGACTAGATTTTTACGAGCGAGCGGAGCGAGCGAGCAACGGTGACAATTTCCAAGCTATACATATACCTTATATTGCATTGCATTTGTTTCGTGTTATTACCTAATTTTGTCAGCCATTTCGGACATCACAATGCACTGTAGTATGTGGAAATAGTACTATTTATGTGAAACTATTCATAAACTGTAAACATTTGTCAGTAGGCAATTCGATAAAGACTTTCGGCTCCTCGGGCTGGTGCGAATATTTCAATACCCGTATGTGCCAAACTGTTGGTTTGTGACACACCTTTACGCGTCACTCGCTCGCTGCGCTCGCTCGAAAGCTATAGCCTAACCTAAAACCATACATCTTGCGTTCAGTAATCGATATGGTGGCGACATATTTCGAATTTGCGAACGTGTCGCATCGGTTGTGAGGTTGGACTAGATTTTTACGAGCGAGCGGAGCGAGCGAGCTACGGTGACAATTTCCAAGCTATACATATACCTTATATTGCATTGCATTTGTTTCGTGTTATTACCTAATTTTGTCAGCCATTTCGGACATCACATTGCACTGTAGTATGTGGAAATAGTACTATTTATGTGAAACTATTCATAAACTGTAAACATTTGTCAGTAGGCAATTCGATAAAGAGTTCCGGCTCCTCGGGCTGGTGCGAATATTTCAATGTCCGTATGTGCCAAACCGTTGGTTAGTGACACACCTTTACGCGTCTCTCGCTCGCTGCGCTCGCTCGAAAGCTATAGCCTAACCTAAAAACATACATCTTGCGTTCAGTAATCGATATGGTGGTGACATATTTCGAATTTGCGTGTCGCATCGGTTGTGAGGTTGGACTAGATTTTTACGAGCGAGCGGAGCGAGCGAGCAACGATTACAATTTCCAAGCTATACATATACCTTATATTGCCTTGCATATATTTCGTGATATTACCTAATTTTGTCAGCCATTTCTGACATCAAATTGCACTTTACTATGTGGAAATAGTACTATTTATGCGAAACTATTCATAAACTGTAAACATTTGTCAGTAGGCAATTCGATAAAGACTTTCGGCTCCTCGGGCTGGTGCGAATATTTCAATATCCGTATGTGCCAAACTGTTGGTTTGTGACACACCTTTACGCGTCACTCGCTCGCTGCGCTCGCTCGAAAGCTATAGCCTAACCTAAAACCATACATCTTGCGTTCAGTAATCGATATGGTGGCGACATATTTCGAATTTGCGAACGTGTCGCATCGGTTGTGAGGTTGGACTAGATTTTTACGAGCGAGCGGAGCGAGCGAGCTACGGTGACAATTTCCAAGCTATACATATACCTTATATTGCATTGCATTTGTTTCGTGTTATTACCTAATTTTGTCAGCCATTTCGGACATCACATTGCACTGTAGTATGTGGAAATAGTACTATTTATATGAAACTATTCATAAACTGTAAACATTTGTCAGTAGGCAATTCGATAAAGACTTCCGGCTCCTCGGGCTGGTGCGAATATTTCAATGTCCGTATGTGCCAATCCGTTGGTTTGTGACACACCTTTACGCGTCTCTCGCTCGCTGCGCTCGCTCGAAAGCTATAGCCTAACCTAAAACCATACATCTTGCGTTCAGTAATCGATATGGTGGCGACATATTTCGAATTTGCGAACGTGTCGCATCGGTTGTGAGGTTGGACTAGATTTTTACGAGCGAGCGGAGCGAGCGAGCTACGGTGACAATTTCCAAGCTATACATATACCTTATATTGCATTGCATTTGTTTCGTGTTATTACCTAATTTTGTCAGCCATTTCGGACATCACATTGCACTGTAGTATGTGGAAATAGTACTATTTATGTGAAACTATTCATAAACTGTAAACATTTGTCAGTAGGCAATTCGATAAAGAGTTCCGGCTCGTCGGGCTGGTGCGAATATTTCAATGTCCGTATGTGCCAATCCGTTGGTTTGTGACACACCTTCACGCGTTTCTCGCTCGCTGCGCTCGCTCGAAAGCTATAGCCTAACCTAAAACCATACATCTTGCGTTCAGTAATCGATATGGTGGCGACATATTTCGAATTTGCGAACGTGTCGCATCGGTTGTGAGGTTGGACTAGATTTTTACGAGCGAGCGGAGCGAGCGAGCTACGGTGACAATTTCCAAGCTCTACATATACCTTATATTGCATTGCATTTGTTTCGTGTTATTACCTAATTTTGTCAGCCATTTCGGACATCACATTGCACTGTAGTATGTGGAAATAGTACTATTTATGTGAAACTATTCATAAACTGTAAACATTTGTCAGTAGGAAATTCGATAATGACTTCCGGCTCCTCGGGCTGGTGCGAATATTTCAATGTCCGTATGTGCCAAACCGTTTGTTAGTGACACACCTTTACGCGTCTCTCGCTCGCTGCGCTCGCTCGAAAGCTATAGCCTAACCTAAAAACATACATCTTGCGTTCAGTAATCGATATGGTGGTGACATATTTCGAATTTGCGAACGTGTCGCATCGGTTGTGAGGTTGGACTAGATTTTTACGAGCGAGCGGAGCGAGCGAGCAACGATTACAATTTCCAAGCTATACATATACCTTATATTGCCTTGCATATATTTCGTGATATTACCTAATTTTGTCAGCCATTTCTGACATCAAATTGCACTTTACTATGTGGAAATAGTACTATTTATGTGAAACTATTCATAAACTGTAAACATTTGTCAGTAGGCAATTCGATAAAGACTTTCGGCTCCTCGGGCTGGTGCGAATATTTCAATATCCGTATGTGCCAAACTGTTGGTTTGTAACACACCTTTACGCGTCACTCGCTCGCTGCGCTCGCTCGAAAGCTATAGCCTAACCTAAAACCATACATCTTGCGTTCAGTAATCGATATGGTGGCGACATATTTCGAATTTGCGAACGTGTCGCATCGGTTGTGAGGTTGGACTAGATTTTTACGAGCGAGCGGAGCGAGCGAGCTACGGTGACAATTTCCAAGCTATACATATACCTTATATTGCATTGCATTTGTTTCGTGTTATTACCTAATTTTGTCAGCCATTTCGGACATCACATTGCACTGTAGTATGTGGAAATAGTACTATTTATGTGAAACTATTCATAAACTGTAAACATTTGTCAGTAGGCAATTCGATAAAGACTTCCGGCTCCTCGGGCTGGTGCGAATATTTCAATGTCCGTATGTGCCAATCCGTTGGTTTGTGACACACCTTTACGCGTCTCTCGCTCGCTGCGCTCGCTCGAAAGCTATAGCCTAACCTAAAACCATACATCTTGCGTTCAGTAATCGATATGGTGGCGACATATTTCGAATTTGCGAACGTGTCGCATCGGTTGTGAGGTTGGACTAGATTTTTACGAGCGAGCGGAGCGAGCGAGCAACGATTACAATTTCCAAGCTATACATATACCTTATATTGCCTTGCATATATTTCGTGATATTACCTAATTTTGTCAGCCATTTCTGACATCACATTGCACTTTACTATGTGGAAATAGTACTATTTATGTGAAACTATTCATAAACTGTAAACATTTGTCAGTAGGCAATTCGATAAAGACTTCCGGCTCCTCGGGCTGGTGCGAATATTTCAATGACCGTATGTGCCAAACCGTTGGTTTGTGACACACCTTTACACGTCTCTCGCTCGCTACGCTCGCTCGAAAGCTATAGCTTAACTTAAAACCAAGCCATCTTGCGTTCATTATTCGATATGGTGCCGACATACATCGAATTTGCGAACGTGTCGGATCGGTTGTGAGGTTGGAATAGATTTTTACGAGCGAGCGGAGCGAGCGAATAACGGTCATCATTTCCAAGCTATACATATACCTTATATTGCATTGCATTTGTTTCGTGTTATTACCTAATTTGGTCAGCCATTTCTGACATCACATTGCACTTTACTATGTGGAAATAGTACTATTTATGTGAAACTATTCATAAACTGTAAACATTTGTCATTAGGCAATTCGATAAAGACTTCCGGCTCCTCGGGCTGGTGCGAATATTTCAATGTCCGTATGTGCCAAACCGTTGGTTTGTGACACACCTTTACGCGTCTCTCGCTCGCTGCGCTCGCTCGAAAGCTATAGCCTAACCTAAAACCATACATCTTGCGTTCAGTTATCGATATGGTGGCGACATATTTCGAATTTGCGAACGTGTCGCATCGGTTGTGAGGTTGGACTAGATTTTTACGAGCGAGCGGAGCGAGCGAGCTACGGTGACAATTCCCAAGCTATACATATACCTTATATTGCATTGCATTTGTTTCGTGTTATTACCTAATTTTGTCAGCCATTTCGGACATCACATTGCACTGTAGTATGTGGAAATGGTACTATTTATGTGAAACTATTCATAAACTGTAAACATTTGTCAGTAGGCAATTCGATAAAGACTTCCGGCTCCTCGGGCTGGTGCGAATATTTCAATGTCCGTATGTGCCAAACCGTTGGTTTGTGACACACCTTTACGCGTCTCTCGCTCGCTGCGCTCGCTCGAAAGCTATAGCTTAACCTAAAACCAAGCCATCTTGCGTTCATTATTCGATATGGTGGCGACATACATCGAATTTGCGAACGTGTCGCATCGGTTGTGAGGTTGGACTAGATTTTTACGAGCGAGCGGAGCGAGCGAGCAACGGTGACAATTTCCAAGCTATACATATACCTTATATTGCATTGCATTTGTTTCGTGTTATTACCTAATTTTGTCAGCCATTTCGGACATCACATTGCACTGTAGTATGTGGAAATAGTACTATTTATGTGAAACTATTCATAAACTGTAAACATTTGTCAGTAGGCAATTCGATAAAGACTTCCGGCTCCTCGGGCTGGTGCGAATATTTCAATGTCCGTATGTGCCAAACCGTTGGTTTGTGACACACCTTTACACGTCTCTCGCTCGCTACGCTCGCTCGAAAGCTATAGCTTAACCTAAAACCAAGCCATCTTGCGTTCATTATTCGATATGGTGGCGACATACATCGAATTTGCGAACGTGTCGCATCGGTTGTGAGGTTGGACTAGATTTTTACGAGCGAGCGGAGCGAGCGAGCTACGGTGACAATTTCCAAGCTATACATATACCTTATATTGCATTGCATTTGTTTCGTGTTATTACCTAATTTTGTCAGCCATTTCGGACATCACATTGCTCTGTAGTATGTGGAAATAGTACTATTTATGTGAAACAATTCATAAACTGTAAACATTTGTCAGTAGGCAGTTCGATAATGACTTCCGGCTCCTCGGGCTGGTGCGAATATTTCAATGTCCGTATGTGCCAAACCGTTGGTTAGTGACACACCTTTACGCGTCTCTCGCTCGCTGCGCTCGCTCGAAAGCTATAGCCTAACCTAAAAACATACATCTTGCGTTCAGTAATCGATATGGTGGCGACATATTTCGAATTTGCGAACGTGTCGCATCGGTTGTGAGGTTGGACTAGATTTTTACGAGCGAGCGGAGCGAGCGAGCTACGGTGACAATTTCCAAGCTATACATATACCTTATATTGCATTGCATTTGTTTCGTGTTATTACCTAATTTTGTCAGCCATTTCGGACATCACATTGCACTGTAGTATGTGGAAATAGTACTATTTATGTGAAACTATTCATAAACTGTAAACATTTGTCAGTAGGCAATTCGATAAAGAGTTCCGGCTCCTCGGGCTGGTGCGAATATTTCAATGTCCGTATGTGCCAATCCGTTGGTTTGTGACACACCTTTACGCGTCTCTCGCTCGCTGCGCTCGCTCGAAAGCTATAGCCTAACCTAAAACCATACATCTTGCGTTCAGTAATCGATATGGTGGCGACATATTTCGAATTTGCGAACGTGTCGCATCGGTTGTGAGGTTGGACTAGATTTTTACGAGCGAGCGGAGCGAGCGAGCTACGGTGACAATTTCCAAGCTATACATATACCTTATATTGCATTGCATTTGTTTCGTGTTATTACCTAATTTTGTCAGCCATTTCGGACATCACATTGCACTGTAGTATGTGGAAATAGTACTATTTATGTGAAACTATTCATAAACTGTAAACATTTGTCAGTAGGCAATTCGATAATGACTTCCGGCTCCTCGGGCTGGTGCGAATATTTCAATGTCCGTATGTGCCAAACCGTTTGTTAGTGACACACCTTTACGCGTCTCTCGCTCGCTGCGCTCGCTCGAAAGCTATAGCCTAACCTAAAAACATACATCTTGCGTTCAGTAATCGATATGGTGGTGACATATTTCGAATTTGCGAACGTGTCGCATCGGTTGTGAGGTTGGACTAGATTTTTACGAGCGAGCGGAGCGAGCGAGCAACGATTACAATTTCCAAGCTATACATATACCTTATATTGCCTTGCATATATTTCGTGATATTACCTAATTTTGTCAGCCATTTCTGACATCAAATTGCACTTTACTATGTGGAAATAGTACTATTTATGTGAAACTATTCATAAACTGTAAACATTTGTCAGTAGGCAATTCGATAAAGACTTTCGGCTCCTCGGGCTGGAGCGAATATTTCAATATCCGTATGTGCCAAACTGTTGGTTTGTGACACACCTTTACGCGTCACTCGCTCGCTGCGCTCGCTCGAAAGCTATAGCCTAACCTAAAACCATACATCTTGCGTTCTGTAATCGATATGGTGGCGACATATTTCGAATTTGCGAACGTGTCGCATCGGTTGTGAGGTTGGACTAGATTTTTACGAGCGAGCGGAGCGAGCGAGCTACGGTTACAATTTCCAAGCTATACATATACCTTATATTGCATTGCATTTGTTTCGTGTTATTACCTAATTTTGTCAGCCATTTCGGACATCACATTGCACTGTAGTATGTGGAAATAGTACTATTTATGTGAAACTATTCATAAACTGTAAACATTTGTCAGTAGGCAATTCGATAAAGACTTCCGGCTCCTCGGGCTGGTGCGAATATTTCAATGTCCGTATGTGCCAATCCGTTGGTTTGTGACACACCTTTACGCGTCTCTCGCTCGCTGCGCTCGCTCGAAAGCTATAGCCTAACCTAAAACCATACATCTTGCGTTCAGTAATCGATATGGTGGCGACATATTTCGAATTTGCGAACGTGTCGCATCGGTTGTGAGGTTGGACTAGATTTTTACGAGCGAGCGGAGCGAGCGAGCAACGATTACAATTTCCAAGCTATACATATACCTTATATTGTCTTGCATATATTTCGTGATATTACCTAATTTTGTCAGACATTTCTGACATCACATTGCACTTTACTATGTGGAAATAGTACTATTTATGTGAAACTATTCATAAACTGTAAACATTTGTCAGTAGGCAATTCGATAAAGACTTCCGGCTCCTCGGGCTGGTGCGAATATTTCAATGCCCGTATGTGCCAAACCGTTGGTTTGTGACACACCTTTACACGTCTCTCGCTCGCTACGCTCGCTCGAAAGCTATAGCTTAACATAAAACCAAGCCATCTTGCGTTCATTATTCGATATGGTGGCGACATACATCGAATTTGCGAACGTGTCGCATCGGTTGTGAGGTTGGACTAGATTTTTACGAGCGAGCGGAGCGAGCGAGCAACGGTGACAATTTCCAAGCTATACATATACCTTATATTGCATTGCATTTGTTTCGTGTTATTACCTAATTTTGTCAGCCATTTCGGACATCACATTGCACTGTAGTATGTGGAAATAGTACTATTTATGTGAAACTATTCATAAACTGTAAACATTTGTCAGTAGGCAATTCGATAAAGACTTCGGGCTCCTCGGGCTGGTGCGAATATTTCAATGTCCGTATGTGCCAAACCGTTGGTTTGTGACACACCTTTACACGTCTCTCGCTCGCTACGCTCGCTCGAAAGCTATAGCTTAACCTAAAACCAAGCCATCTTGCGTTCATTATTCGATATGGTGGCGACATATTTCGAATTTGCGAACGTGTCGCATCGGTTGTGAGGTTGGACTAGATTTTTACGAGCGAGCGGAGCGAGCGAGCTACGGTGACAATTTCCAAGCTATACATATACCTTATATTGCATTGCATTTGTTTCGTGTTATTACCTAATTTTGTCAGCCATTTCGGACATCACATTGCTCTGTAGTATGTGGAAATAGTACTATTTATGTGAAACAATTCATAAACTGTAAACATTTGTCAGTAGGCAATTCGATAATGACTTCCGGCTCCTCGGGCTGGTGCGAATATTTCAATGTCCGTATGTGCCAAACCGTTGGTTAGTGACACACCTTTACGCGTCTCTCGCTCGCTGCGCTCGCTCGAAAGCTATAGCCCTAACCTAAAAACATACATCTTGCGTTCAGTAATCGATATGGTGGTGACATATTTCGAATTTGCGAACGTGTCGCATCGGTTGTGAGGTTGAACTAGATTTTTACGAGCGAGCGGAGCGAGCGAGCAACGATTACAATTTCCAAGCTATACATATACCTTATATTGCCTTGCATATATTTCGTGATATTACCTAATTTTGTCAGCCATTTCTGACATCAAATTGCACTTTACTATGTGGAAATAGTACTATTTATGTGAAACTATTCATAAACTGTAAACATTTGTCAGTAGGCAATTCGATAAAGACTTTCGGCTCCTCGGGCTGGTGCGAATATTTCAATACCCGTATGTGCCAAACTGTTGGTTTGTGACACACCTTTACGCGTCACTCGCTCGCTGCGCTCGCTCGAAAGCTATAGCCTAACCTAAAACCATACATCTTGCGTTCAGTAATCGATATGGTGGCGACATATTTCGAATTTGCGAACGTGTCGCATCGGTTGTGAGGTTGGACTAGATTTTTACGAGCGAGCGGAGCGAGCGAGCTACGGTGACAATTTCCAAGCTATACATATACCTTATATTGCATTGCATTTGTTTCGTGTTATTACCTAATTTTGTCAGCCATTTCGGACATCACATTGCACTGTAGTATGTGGAAATAGTACTATTATGTGAAACTATTCATAAACTGTAAACATTTGTCAGTAGGCTATTCGATAAAGAGTTCCGGCTCCTCGGGCTGGTGCGAATATTTCAATGTCCGTATGTGCCAATCCGTTGGTTTGTGACACACCTTTACGCGTCTCTCGCTCGCTGCGCTCGCTCGAAAGCTATAGCCTAACCTAAAAACCATACATCTTGCGTTCAGTAATCGATATGGTGGCGACATATTTCGAATTTGCGAACGTGTCGCATCGGTTGTGAGGTTGGACTAGATTTTTACGAGCGAGCGGAGCGAGCGAGCTACGGTAACAATTTCCAAGCTATACATATACCTTATATTGCATTGCATTTGTTTCGTGTTATTACCTAATTTTGTCAGCCATTTCGGACATCACATTGCACTGTAGTATGTGGAAAATAGTACTATTTATGTGAAACTATTCATAAACTGTAAACATTTGTCAGTAGGCAATTCGATAATGACTTCCGGCTCCTCGGGCTGGTGCGAATATTTCAATGTCCGTATGTGCCAAACCGTTTGTTAGTGACACACCTTTACGCGTCTCTCGCTCGCTGCGCTCGCTCGAAAGCTATAGCCTAACCGAAAAACATACATCTTGCGTTCAGTAATCGATATGGTGGTGACATATTTCGAATTTGCGATCGTGTCGCATCGGTTGTGAGGTTGGACCTAGATTTTTACGAGCGAGCGGAGCGAGCGAGCAACGATTACAATTTCCAAGCTATACATATACCTTATATTGCCTTGCATATATTTCGTGATATTACCTAATTTTGTCAGCCATTTCTGACATCAAATTGCACTTTACTATGTGGAAATAGTACTATTTATGTGAAACTATTCATAAACTGTAAACATTTGTCATTAGGCAATTCGATAAAGACTTCCGGCTCCTCGGGCTGGTGCGAATATTTCAATGTCCGTATGTGCCAAACCGTTGGTTTGTGACACACCTTTACGCGTCTCTCGCTCGCTGCGCTCGCTCGAAAGCTATAGCCTAACCTAAAACCATACATCTTGCGTTCAGTTATCGATATGGTGGCGACATATTTCGAATTTGCGAACGTGTCGCATCGGTTGTGAGGTTGGACTAGATTTTTACGAGCGAGCGGAGCGAGCGAGCTACGGTGACAATTTCCAAGCTATACATATACCTTATATTGCATTGCATTTGTTTCGTGTTATTACCTAATTTTGTCAGCCATTTCGGACATCACATTGCACTGTAGTATGTGGAAATGGTACTATTTATGTGAAACTATTCATAAAACTGTAAACATTTGTCAGTAGGCAATTCGATAAAGACTTCCGGCTCCTCGGGCTGGTGCGAATATTTCAATGTCCGTATGTGCCAAACCGTTGGTTTTGTGACACACCTTTACGCGTCTCTCGCTCGCTGCGCTCGCTCGAAAGCTATAGCCTAACCTAAAACCATACATCTTGCGTTCAGTAATCGATATGGTGGTGACATATTTCGAATTTGCGAACGTGTCGCATCGGTTGTGAGGTTGGACTAGATTTTTACGAGCGAGCGGAGCGAGCGAGCAACGATTACAATTTCCAAGCTATACATATACCTTATATTGCCTTGCATATATTTCGTGATATTACCTAATTTTGTCAGCCATTTCTGACATCACATTGCACTTTACTATGCGGAAATAGTACTATTTATGTGAAACTATTCATAAACTGTACACATTTGTCAGTAGGCAATTCGATAAAGACTTCCGGCTCCTCGGGCTGGTGCGAATATTTCAATGCCCGTATGTGCCAAACCGTTGGTTTGTGACACACCTTTACACGTCTCTCGCTCGCTACGCTCGCTCGAAAGCTATAGCTTAACCTAAAACCAAGCCATCTTGCGTTCATTATTCGATATGGTGGCGACATACATCGAATTTGCGAACGTGTCGCATCGGTTGTGAGGTTGGACTAGATTTTTACGAGCGAGCGGAGCGAGCGAGCAACGATTACAATTTCCAAGCTATACATATACCTTATATTGCATTGCATTTGTTTCGTGTTATTACCTAATTTTGTCAGCCATTTCGGACATCACATTGCACTGTAGTATGTGGAAATAGTACTATTTATGTGAAACTATTCATAAACTGTAAACATTTGTCAGTAGGCAATTCGATAAAGACTTCCGGCTCCTCGGGCTGGTGCGAATATTTCAATGTCCGTATGTGCCAAACCGTTGGTTTGTGACACACCTTTACACGTCTCTCGCTCGCTACGCTCGCTCGAAAGCTATAGCTTAACCTAAAACCAAGCCATCTTGCGTTCATTATTCGATATGGTGCCGACATACATCGAATTTGCGAACGTGTCGGATCGGTTGTGAGCTTGGAGTAGATTTTTACGAGCGAGCGGAGCGAGCGAATAACGGTCATCATTTCCAAGCTATACATATACCTTATATTGCATTGCATTTGTTTCGTGTTATTACCTAATTTGGTCAGCCATTTCTGACATCACATTGCACTTTACTATGTGGAAATAGTACTATTTATGTGAAACTATTCATAAACTGTAAACATTTGTCATTAGCAATTCGATAAAGACTTCCGGCTCCTCGGCTGGTGCGAATATTTCAATGTCCGTATGTGCCAAACCGTTGGTTTGTGACACACCTTTACGCGTCTCTCGCTCGCTGCGCTCGCTCGAAAGCTATAGCCTAACCTAAAACCATACATCTTGCGTTCAGTTATCGATAATGGTGGCGACATATTTCGAATTTGCGAACGTGTCGCATCGGTTGTGAGGTTGGACTAGATTTTTACGAGCGAGCGGAGCGAGCGAGCTACGGTGACAATTTCCAAGCTATACATATACCTTATATTGCATTGCATTTGTTTCGTGTTATTACCTAATTTTGTCAGCCATTTCTGACATCAAATTGCACTTTACTATGTGGAAATAGTACTATTTATGTGAAACTATTCATAAACTGTAAACATTTGTCATTAGGCAATTCGATAAAGACTTCCGGCTCCTCGGGCTGGTGCGAATATTTCAATGTCCGTATGTGCCAAACCGTTGGTTTGTGACACACCTTTACGCGTCTCTCGCTCGCTGCGCTCGCTCGAAAGCTATAGCCTAACCTAAAACCATACATCTTGCGTTCAGTTATCGATATGGTGGCGACATATTTCGAATTTGCGAACGTGTCGCATCGGTTGTGAGGTTGGACTAGATTTTTACGAGCGAGCGGAGCGAGCGAGCAACGATTACAATTTCCAAGCTATACATATACCTTATATTGCCTTGCATATATTTCGTGATATTACCTAATTTTTGTCAGCCATTTCTGACATCAAATTGCACTTTACTATGTGGAAATAGTACTATTTATGTGAAACTATTCATAAACTGTAAACATTTGTCAGTAGGCAATTCGATAAAGACTTTCGGCTCCTCGGGCTGGTGCGAATATTTCAATATCCGTATGTGCCAAACTGTTGGTTTGTGACACACCTTTACGCGTCACTCGCTCGCTGCGCTCGCTCGAAAGCTATAGCCTAACCTAAAACCATACATCTTGCGTTCAGTAATCGATATGGTGGTGACATATTTCGAATTTGCGAACGTGTCGCATCGGTTGTGAGGTTGGACTAGATTTTTACGAGCGAGCGGAGCGAGCGAGCAACGATTACAATTTCCAAGCTATACATATACCTTATATTGCCTTGCATATATTTCGTGATATTACCTAATTTGGTCAGCCATTTCTGACATCAAATTGCACTTTACTATGTGGAAATAGTACTATTTATGTGAAACTATTCATAAACTGTAAACATTTGTCAGTAGGCAATTCGATAATGACTTCCGGCTCCTCGGGCTGGTGCGAATATTTCAATGTCCGTATGTGCCAAACCGTTTGTTAGTGACACACCTTTACGCGTCTCTCGCTCGCTGCGCTCGCTCGAAAGCTATAGCCTAACCGAAAAACATACATCTTGCGTTCAGTAATCGATATGGTGGTGACATATTTCGAATTTGCGAACGTGTCGCATCGGTTGTGAGGTTGGACTAGATTTTTACGAGCGAGCGGAGCGAGCGAGCAACGATTACAATTTCCAAGCTATACATATACCTTATATTGCCTTGCATATATTTCGTGATATTACCTAATTTTGTCAGCCATTTCGGACATCACATTGCACTGCAGTATGTGGAAATAGTACTATTTATGTGAAACTATTCATAAACTGTAAACATTTGTCAGTAGGCAATTCGATAAAGACTTCCGGCTCCTCGGGCTGGTGCGAATATTTCAATGTCCGTATGTGCCAAACCGTTGGTTTGTGACACACCTTTACGCGTCTCTCGCTCGCTGCGCTCGCTCGAAAGCTATAGCCTAACCTAAAACCATACATCTTGCGTTCAGTAATCGATATGGTGGTGACATATTTCGAATTTGCGAACGTGTCGCATCGGTTGTGAGGTTGGACTAGATTTTTACGAGCGAGCGGAGCGAGCGAGCAACGATTACAATTTCCAAGCTATTACATATACCTTATATTGCCTTGCATATATTTCGTGATATTACCTAATTTTGTCAGCCATTTCTGACATCACATTGCACTTTACTATGTGGAAATAGTACTATTTATGTGAAACTATTCATAAACTGTAAACATTTGTCAGTAGGCAATTCGATAAAGACTTCCGGCTCCTTGGCTGGTGCGAATATTTCAATGTCCGTATGTGCCAATCCGTTGGTTTGTGACACACCTTATACGCGTCTCTCGCTCGCTGCGCTCGCTCGAAAGCTATAGCCTAACCTAAAACCATACATCTTGCGTTCAGTTATCGATATGGTGGCGACATATTTCGAATTTGCGAACGTGTCGCATCGGTTGTGAGGTTGGACTAGATTTTTACGAGCGAGCGGAGCGAGCGAGCTACGGTGACAATTTCCAAGCTATACATATACCTTATATTGCATTGCATTTGTTTCGTGTTATTACCTAATTTTGTCAGCCATTTCGGACATCACATTGCACTGTAGTATGTGGAAATAGTACTATTATGTGAAACTATTCATAAACTGTAAACATTTGTCAGTAGGCAATTCGATAAAGACTTCCGGCTCCTCGGGCTGGTGCGAATATTTCAATGTCCGTATGTGCCAAACCGTTGGTTTGTGACACACCTTTACGCGTCTCTCGCTCGCTGCGCTCGCTCGAAAGCTATAGCCTAACCTAAAACCATACATCTTGCGTTCAGTAATCGATAGGTGGTGACATATTTCGAATTTGCGAACGTGTCGCATCGGTTGTGAGGTTGGACTAGATTTTTACGAGCGAGCGGAGCGAGCGAGCAACGATTACAATTTCCAAGCTATACATATACCTTATATTGCCTTGCATATATTTCGTGATATTACCTAATATTGTCAGCCATTTCTGACATCACATTGCACTTTACTATGCGGAAATAGTACTATTTATGTGAAACTATTCATAAACTGTACACATTTGTCAGTAGGCAATTCGATAAAGACTTCCGGCTCCTCGGGCTGGTGCGAATATTTCAATGTCCGTATGTGCCAAACCGTTGGTTTGTGACACACCTTTACACGTCTCTCGCTCGCTACGCTCGCTCGAAAGCTATAGCTTAACCTAAAACCAAGCCATCTTGCGTTCATTATTCGATATGGTGGCGACATACATCGAATTTGCGAACGTGTCGCATCGGTTGTGAGGTTGGACTAGATTTTTACGAGCGAGCGGAGCGAGCGAGCAACGGTGACAATTTCCAAGCTATACATATACCTTATATTGCATTGCATTTGTTTCGTGATATTACCTAATTTTTGTCAGCCATTTCGGACATCACATTGCACCTGTAGTATGTGGAAATAGTACTATTTATATGAAACTATTCATAAACTGTAAACATTTGTCAGTAGGCAATTCGATAAAGACTTCCGGCTCCTCGGGCTGGTGCGAATATTTCAATGTCCGTATGTGCCAAACCGTTGGTTTGTGACACACCTTTACACGTCTCTCGCTCGCTACGCTCGCTCGAAAGCTATAGCTTAACC